>NC_061111.1:141830125-142130125 GCF_002878395.1 Capsicum annuum
TATTGAAATGTGGACTAAATGAAATTCTAATTTCTGGCATTTCTTTTTCTTATTTTCGTACTATTGATTTAGATTTATTGGAGATTTTTGTTCACAGTTGATATTCTTAATGTGTGTGTGTGTGTGTTAGTGTTGCTGGGTTGATTTTTTGTTTTTCTTGATAAAAATAGTATTGCAATAGATGAAATATCTGATGCGATAGATAAAGACATCTGATATAATAGATGAAAACATCTGATGCAACTATGAAAATCTGATGCAACAGATAAATAATCTAACAGATCATTCATCTGTTGCGACAGACGACTCTTCTGTATGGAGGAAATCTAAACAATATTGATCCAACAGATAACTCATTTTGCAACAGATGAGTGATATGTTCCAACAGATCAGTGATCTATTTTTATTATTTTCAACAGATTACTCATCCGCTGCAACTGGTCAGTTATATATTACAACAGATAATATACCTAGTGCAATAGATTAGCGATCTATTTTTATAGTTTCCAATGGATTACCCATTCATTGCAACAAGTTGGTTATATGCTGTAACAGATAAATTACCTGGTGCAACAGATTAGTGATTTATTTTATGGTTTCCAACGGTTTACTCATCTGTTGCAACGGTTGGTTATATGTTGCATCAGATAAAATAACTAGTGCAACAAATTAGTGATCTGTTTTTATTATTTCTAATGGTTTACTTCTTGCAATAGGTTGGTTATATGTTGCAACAGATAAACTACCTGGTGCAATATATTAGTGATTTGTTTTCACTATTTCTAAAAGATTACTCATTTTGCCCTAACTGAGATTGTTCTGGAAGTTTCTCCGGATCTATCTGTACTCTAGCCTTTTTTGTTTGGTGACCAAAAGTTTATCCACATTCTCCACTGTCATTTTCTTTTCTTTTGGGAGACATCTTTTAACTACAAATAATAGAAAAATAAAAAAAAATACATTGCATTTGATGTTTGTATAATTTTTTAAAAAAAGGTAAGACAAATTTTAATAAATTATTTATGCCACATTATAAAAAAATACTTCAACAGATAACCCATCAGTTGGAATAGATGGAGAATCTGTTTGAAGACCTATTTAATATCTCCCAACAAATCTTCCACTCGTTGCAATAGATGGATCACCACCACCACCACAACCAATTCCACCACCAATGCCACCAAGACCAATACCAAGACCACCGACACCATCACCAAAAACACAAATACCGACATCACCAACAACAGCCACCAACAACACCACAAACACCATCCAATAATACCATGACAGTCAACAAAATACTAAGACAAAAACTAGGTTTTTCTCGGGTGCTTCCTAATTTTTTAGCATCAAAATACAAAATTGCTAACCCATTCTCGGAGATAATATAACTAAAAGTCTTCTTTTTCATCATTAACTAAAAAATCCTAATTTTTAGAATAAAGAACAAATGTAGAACTCTTCTCAAAATCTATTACCTATGAAGACAGAGAAAATGATGGATACAAGCGAGAATGAAGTCAAAAATAACAACTATGTGGTGGAAATGGAAAAAAAATTAATCTGTTTTGAAGGGTTGAGAAATATGTTGAGTAGTTATTGTCTGTATTGTTGAGAGAGAGAGAGAGAGAGAGAAGTAAGAACTTGAGATTTGAAATGAGGAAAAGTTTTCCCCACAAATGGATGATTTGTATGAGTTGATTTGTAATTTTGGAAAAGAATGACAAGTTTTGAAATTGTTAATTTGGTCCGAATTGATCTTAATTAATTTTTAAAATTTCAAAAGATATAGTTTTTAAAATATTAAGTTAATGAGAACTCATTTCAAATCAGAGTGATCGATCGATGACTCGGGTCGGGATGAACACAATACCAACACTATGCAAATGCAATGACTCAATTGAAATTGTTGTTGACCGTGTGAGCTCATTCATTTATTCCTAGTTTCACCTAAATCAATTTAGGTACTATTAATCTTAACATTAAGTTAATGAGAACTCATTTCAACTTATAGTGATCAATCGACGACTCAGGTTGGGATGAACACAATACCAATACCATGCAAATGCAATGACTCAATTGAAGTTGTTGTTGACCCTGTGAGCTCATTCATTCATCCATAGTTCCACCTAAATCAATTTAGGTACTATTAATCTTAACTTTAATTTAATTAGAAATTATTTCAACTCCGAGTGATCGATCGATGACTTGGGCTGGGATGAATGCAATACTAACACCATGCAAATGCAATGACTCAATTGAAGTTATTATTGACCCTATGAGCTCATTCATTCATACCTAGTTCCACCTAAATCAATTTAGGTACTATTAATATTAACATCAAGTTAATGAGAACTCATTTCAACTCTGAGTGATCGATCGACGACTTGGATCGGGATGAATGCAATACTAACACCATGCAAATGCAATGACTCAATTGAAGTTGTTGTTGACCCTGTGAGCTTATCCATTCATACCTAGTTACACCTAAATCAATTTAGGTACTATTAATCTTAAAATTAATTTAATGAGAACTCATTTCAACTCCAAGTGATCGATTGACGACTCAGGTCGGGATGAACGCAATACCAACACCATGCAAATGCATCGACTTAATTAAAGTTGTTATTGATCCTGTGATCTTATTCATTCATCCCTAGTTCCACCTAAATAAATTTAGGTACTATTAATCTTAACATTAATTTAATGAGAACTCATTTCAACTCCAAATAATCGATCAACGACTTAGGTTGGGGTGAATGCAATACCAACACCATGCAAATGCAACAACTCAATTGAAGTTGTTGTTGATCCTATGAGATCATTCATTTATCCCTAGTTTCACCTAAATCAATTTAGGTACCATTAATCTTAACATTAAGTTAATGATAACTCATTTCAACTCCGAGTAATTGATCGACGACTCAGGTCGGGATGAATGCAATACCAACACCATACAAATGTAACAACTCAATTGAAGTTGTTGTTGACCCTGTGAGCTCATTCATTTATGCCTAGTTTCACTTTAATCAATTTAGGTACTATTAATATTAACATTAAGTTAATGAGAACTCATTTCAACTCTGGGTGATCGATCGATGACTTAGGTCGGGATAAGCACAATACCAACACCATGCAAATGCAACGACTCAATTAACGTTGTTATTGGCCCTGTGAGCTCATTCATTCATCCTTAGTTACACCTAAATCAATTTAGGTACTATTAATCTTAACATTAAGTTAATGAGAGCTCATTTCAACTCTGAGTGATCGATCGACGACTTGGGTCGGGATGAATGCAATACAAACACCATGCAAATGCATCGACTTAATTAAAGTTGTTATTGACCCTGTGATCTCATTCATTCATCCCTAGTTCCACCTAAATCAATTTAGGTACTATTCATATTAACATTATGTTAATGAGAACTCATTTCAACTTTGAGTAATCGATCGACGACTCGGGTCAGAATGAATACAATACCAATACTATGCAAATGCAACAACTCAATTGAAGTTGTTGTTGACCCTATGAGCTCATTCATTTATCCCTAGTTCCACCTAAATTAATTTAGGTACTATTAATTTTAACATTAAGTTAATGAGAACTCATTTCAATTTTGAGTGATCGATCGATGACTCGAGTCGGGATGAATGCAATACCAACACCATGTAAATGCAGTGACTCAATTGAAGTTGTTGTTGACCCTGTGAGCTCATTCATTCATCCCTAGTTCTACCTAAATTAATTTAGTTACTATTAATCTTAAGATTAAGTTAATGAGGACTCATTTCAATTCTGAGTGATCGATCGATGACTTGGTTTGGGATGAACACAAGACCAACACTATGCAAATGCAATCACTTAATTGAAGTTGTTGTTGATCTTGTGAGATCATTCATTTATCCCTAGTTCTACCAAAATCAATTACAATGAAATCTGTTGTAACAAATCGCTGAGCTGTTGGATAATTTTGAGCAGATAATCATATCTGATGACATATCTGATTTAATTATCAAATAGACATTTGCATTTGTTATGAAAGATGACTAAGCTTGTTAGAAATTTTCAAACAGATATTGATATCTGTTATAACAGATGACATATCTAATTTAGTTATCAAATGGACATTTGCATCTGTTATCACAGATGACTGAGTTGTTGGGATTTTTCAAATAGATATTATATCTGTTTCAACAGACGACATATCTATTTGAAAATCTTTTTTTTTCTTTTAATTTTAAAGCAATCTTCTGTCCGAGTAGATAAAGTAGCACTACTAAAGGCGGTAAAAAATGTTTCTTGGATAACTCAAAAATCTCATTGAGTAGTCTTGTCTTGTCTTTTCAATGTCACCCATTTTCTTCCTTGTTCCCTTCAAATTATTAATGGATATTAATTAATGAATATTGAAACCCCTAATACTTCCTCCGTTTCATATTAGTTGGACCTTATTGACTTGGCACACCCATTAAGAAAATATTAATTAGGGGTTTATTTTACCAAATTAGCCTTATTAATTATGCTTTGAAAATATAAATTTGAATAAATATACTTCGCTTAGTCATTTAATATTAAGGGTAGTACATCTAAAAATTAAAATTATCTCATCTCTCCTTGAGCCCTAAATTTATTTTATTCATCTTTCATCTTTTTCTTTCTCTTCTCTTTAGGGTTATCACAACCTTTTTTCTCCTCTTTCTCATAAAGATCCTTTCGAATCTAAACCAATCCATATCTTAGATTCTTTGACTAAAATTATTGTTTTGATCCCCTTTTGACATTAAGGCATGGTTCACTATTGTTCTTTCATTCTCGTCTTCTTCTTTACAAGTTATTTACATTTATTTTTTTATTTAATTACTATTTACCCATATCATATTTATTTTAAAAAAATTGAAGAAACTTTTAATTGTTGAATAAACGAACCGAGAAATTTTATTATAATATGCAAAAAAAGTCATCTGTTGGGAGAAGTTTAAAAGCCTTATTGGCAGTATCATTTTTTTGTAGGTATTTTGTTTGTTTCTTTGTTATTGATTTTGTTATTGATATTATTGGTGGGGTTGGCGTTGTTGGGACTTATGGTGTGGTGTTGTTGATGGTGATGGAACATAGGATGTTGCTTCTTTGTTATTAATGATGTTGTTAGAACAAATATTATTATTTTCTTTGTTGTTGATGTTTTTTATTTGTTGTTTCTTTGTAGTTTATGTTGTTGTTGATGTTGCAACAGATGGAGTAACTGTTGGAAAAAATCAAACCACTAGCAAGGCTAGTTTGATGTATTCTAACAGACTTCACATCTGTTGCAACAAACTCCACATCTATTACAACAGACTCCACATATATTACATCAGACTCCACATCTGATGCAACAGACTCCTCATCTGATACAATAGACTCCTCATTAGATGCAACAGACTCTACATCTATTGTAATAAATGGATAATGTTCTTTTTATGACATTAATTTTTTCCTCTTCTTTGTAGATATAAAGAACTGAAAGTTGATCAACTTTTGCTAGACCATCACAAGAGGTTGCAGTAAATATGGGATCAAAGAAATAAGCTACATATAGATAGAACCACTTCATATGTGGGAGGTATGTACTACTGATAATGTTATCGTGGAAACACACATAGAGTACACTGATTTTTTGAATGTTGTTTTTACTGATTAGTCATAGATCATTCAAACAAGATATCTATAATTTTACAATTAAGTTTGGTAGGTCCGAACTGATAAGGCTGAGGTACCATAAATATAGTTCTAATACCCTGTTAAGATTTAATATCGGTTGTTGCTCATGTTTATTTTTCAAGCATTGTGAAGGGATCTATTTTGGTGTTATTGTAAAGAGATTCAATAGATATTAGACTAACTTTTAGGGTGCATTGGTCTCTGAGAAGGCCTTTAAAGCCTAACACTACATCTAACAAGAATGAAAAACCAACATAGTTATTGTCCTGGCCTAAATTTATATGGTTGGGTTACTCGGGGTGATGATTATACGCTAGTAGGTGTGGTAGGAGAATGCCTTTGAGGGAAAATGGGTGGCTGATAAAAGACTATATCATCTGAGAGCTAATTGAAGAAAAGACATAGGGTAGAAAGTAACTTCTAGAGAATCTGGCCTATGAAATTATCTTAAACATCAGAAATTTGTATCAAGTGCAAATATGAATGTGTATCCGGTAATGTAAATTCATTTGTTGTCTCTCTAAGAGAAAAATAGTGCAGATGGTCACTTTGCTAGGGAGCTGCAACTAGGTAGCATGGTTGAGATTATCACCTAGATAGAAAATAGCAGAAGACTAAGAAAGCAGCCTTAATGGCATTGAGGGTTGAAATGATATACAGTAAGTCTAGAAAACTTACGCCAACAGCAACTACAGTTAAAGTAAAGAATCTAAGCGAAGGCGGTAATTTTTGAATTTTAAATTTCATCCCATGCCTTCTTGTTTGTGGTTCTGATTAGGTCCACTGTTGTTGACCTGATCGGAACCACAAATATAATTGAAAGAAAAATTTAGTATCATCACTTCTATATCAATATGGTTATAATTGATTGTGTTTTATAGCCTTAGCATGCTTTTAATATTTCATGGAGAAGATTAGAGGCTTGCTCTAGTTTGTGAATTTTGATAATTTTCAAGCTTGCCTTCAGCTTGCTGATTCAGTATTCAAGCTTATCATTGGCATCTTCGAAGTTCGTCAAGAGTTCCTGATCTCTTGTGAGCTCGATTAGGAACACCACCTTCAAATTTGTGGCATTGAAGAAGGCCTATAGAACTCTTTCTTCAGAAGCCTTAAAGGATACATGGAGGGTCGTTGTATTTGTTTTAAGTCAAAATGTGTTGATGCATATTGAAGATATGGTCCCAACAGTTGAACAACACATTTTTATCAAGTGTTGTTCAATACAGCTTGCTCAACCAATCTGATAAATTAATAAGCAAAGAGTTACGTAATGTTTGATCTAAATCGACTCTACCAAGCCTATCAAATGTTACATAACTCCAGGCTCATTACCCTATCAAAAAGCTTTGCTCGAGTTAGTGGACAAACCAAACGAGCTCAATCTCTCAGCCTTTCTACTGATCGCTCTTCTCCAATATAGTTGACAAGATATTCGCTATAAAAAGTCTACACCATCGCTAGAAATGCTTGGCAGGGCACAAGTCTTCAGAAGGCATCAACAGTAAACTCTCAATATCAAGTGATATTGAGAGATTACTAGTCATGCTTTCTCAAGACTTTTGCTATGGTAATAATTTCTGCTGATGACAAGATATCTGTCGAGCAAAAGTTTACACCGTTAGCAAAAATTCTTGCCAGAGAAAAAGTCTTCAGAAGGCATTATTAGTAATCTCTCAATATCAAGGAAGTCTTGTACGAAAGTCTTTAGAAGACATTCAAAAATAAGAAATTTTTTAGCAATGACTACACATAATTACCATCACCAACCTCACCAGATTCACTCCTAGTTCAAAAGAAAAGACAGAAATATTTTTATTTGCATTCGAACTAGGAATGCAAATGAAAATATTTTTGTCTTTTCTTTTGAACTAGCAGTGTATCTGGTGAGGTTGTTGATGTCGTAATTATGTGTAGTCATTGCTAAAAACTTTCTTATTTTTGAATGCCTTCTGAAGAATTTTGTACAAGACTTCTTTGATGTTGAGAGATTACCAATAATGCCTTTTGAAGACTTTTGCTCTTTCAAGAATTTCCGCTGATGGTGTAGAATTTTTCATGGTAGAATCTTGTCGTCAGTAGAAATTCTTGTCATAGGAAACATCTTGAGAAGGCTTGACTAGGAATCTCTTAATATCACTTGATATTAAGAGATTACTGTTGATGCCTTCTACAGACTTGCACCCTGGCAAGTCTTTCTGGTGACGATGTAGACTTCTGTATAGCAGATATCGTGTCATCTATATTGGAGAAGAGAGATCAGCAGAAAGGCTAAGAGATTGAGCTCGTTTGATTTGTGCACTAACTCGGTCAAATTTTTTAATAGGATAATAAACCTGGAGTTACGTAACGTTTGATAGGCTTGGTACAGTTGATTTAGATCATACGCTACGTAACTCCTTGCTTATTAATTTATCAAATTGGTTGACCAAGATGCATTGAGAAACGCTTGATAAAAGCGTGTTCTTCAACTGTTGGGACCACATCTTCAGTGTGCATCAACATATTTTGACCTAAAATAAACACAGCGACCCTCCATGTATCCTTTAAGACTTCTGAAGAAAGAGTTCTGTAGGCCTTCTTCAATGCCACAACTTTGAAGGTAATGTTCCTGATCAAGCTCACAAGAGATCAGGAACTCTTGACCAACTTCAAAGACAGTAACGACAAGCTTGAATATAGAATCAGCAAGCTGGAGGCAAGCTTCAAAATTATCAAAATTTACAAACTAGAGCAAGCCTCTAATCTTCTCCAAGAAATGTTGAAAGCATGCTAAGGCTATAAAACACAATCAATGAATCCATATTGCTAAGGAAGTAATGATACTCAATTTTTCTTTCAATTACATTTGTGGTTCTGATCAGGTCAACAGCAGTGGACCTAATCGGAACCACAAACAAAAAGGCATGAGATGCAATTTAAAATTCAAAAATTGTCGCCTTCGCTTAGATTCCTTACTTTAACTACAGTTGCTGTTGACGGAAATTTTCTAGACTTACTGTACATTATTTCATCCTTGATGCCCTTAAGGTTGTTTTCTTAGTCTTTTGCTATTTTCTATCTAGGTGATAATCCCGACCATGCTACCTAGTCGCAGCTCCCTAGCAAAGTGTCCATCTGCATTATTTTTCTTTCAGAGAGACAACAAATGAATTTACATTACCGGATACATTTTCATATTTGCACTTGATTCAGATTTCTTATGTTGTAAGATAATTTCATCGGCCAGATTCGCTAGAAGTTACTTTCTACCCTATGTCTCTTCTTCAATTAGCTCTTAGATGATATAGTCTTTTATCAACTCCCCTTTCCTTTGCAAGTATTCTCTTTCATCTTCTTCTAGCATATGATCATCTTTTCGATCAACTCTTCTATATAAATTTATGCCAAGGGAATTTCTATTGATTTTTCATTCTTGTTTGATACAGTGCGAGGCTTCGAAGGTGTTCTCAGATTCTAATGCATACTTAAAGTTAAGTCTAATCACTATTGATTTTCTGCAATGATACCAAATATTGATCCCTTCTTAAAACTTAACATGCATAAACACAACCAACAACTGTCAGTAATTTGTAATAGGGTAGCTACACCATCTTTATGAGGCCCTCAGCCTTATCAATTCGAACCCATCAACCTTAACTATACAATACAAGATCTTGTTTGAATGATAAATTCCTAATCGGTTAAAAACTGCATTCACAAAAATAATGTACTTTGTGTGTGTTGTTCTGATCACCTTATCAGTAATACTACTTAACTCACACACATATGATAGTGGATCCATCTGTATGCACCTTATTCTTCCTAGCCCATCTATGGCTTAAATTGAATAAACAGATAACTAGCAAGTTGCAATAGACAACACATCTGTTGGAAAAGCAAACTGATATATCCATCTGTTGTAACAGATTATCAATATGTTGTAAGTTATCTGACAGATGGAATATATTTTGTAACAGATTACCCATCTGTTAGATTTGTTTTAAAGCAATTTTCTTTTCTATCCGAAATACAATAAAAAGATAAAATATTGTATTTAGATCTATTTTTTTTAATTTACATATTCAAAAAGTCACTAGTTTATTTTAATTAAGGGATATGAACAGTCATGGCTTTTTGTTTGACTAACTCCTTCCAATTCAATCATTTCTAAATAGGTCCTTCCTTACTCGTTCATTCTACTATACTTACAAATATGGCTGATCCAGATTAGTACAAGAAGATTTATATCGAGTCTTTGCAGAAACTTCAAAGGTAGTTTGATGAACTCCAGAGGGATTTAGCCGACTTCGGAGCACGGCTGAGGAGGACCCTGCTGCTGTCGGATGAAAATTGTTCGGTTGATAATACTAATAGTAATAATAATAATAATAATAATAATAATAATAGTAGTAATAATAATTAGGCTATGTTTTTTTTTCTTTTAGTGTATGTATGTATTTTCCTCCTTTTGTATATCAGATCTACCTAAGGGATTCAAAAATCTATGTTTGGTGCTCGACTTTGAATTTTTAATTTTTATTTAGTATTTAATTATTATTCTTGCTTATTTCTTATTCTCAATATGTTGACAGAGGTTAATCTGATGCGACAGATCAATCATATGTTGCAACAGGTGGTTATTAATAACAAAGAGTTATTATTATTGAGAAGGTGAAAAGACATGACTTTTTGATTATTTAATATGAAAAATAGTTCATAAATAAATAATAAAAAAATAAATGATAAATACAATTTATAACCGTAACAGAACGGTTATTTAATTTTAATAACTGATCGTGACTTTTCGACATATGTTTTTTAATTTACATAATAAAAGTCACCAAATTTGGATTAAAGATATGTTGATTATTAAAAAAGATAGCTTATATATGCAACAGATATATTATCTGAGTAACAGTTTGTAGATTTGTTGCAACAAATGGTATATCTGGTGCAACTCAAAAAAACGATTACTGAAAAGAACTTATCAAGTCACAACTTTCCACGATAATAAAAAATCCACCAGTATTAATAAATGGAACTGAACAGTCGCGCCTTTTGTTTTTGACTCTATTTATTTAATTTATATAATAATAAAAAAGTCATCAAATTTGGATTAAAGATAAACATATGATGATTATTAAAATGATATATGTTGCAACAGATATACTATTTGTTGCAACAGATCATAGATTTATTGCAATAAATGATATATCTATTATCACAGATGGGTTATCTCATGCAACAGATATATAATCTGTTGTCACAACTCAAAAAAATGATCACTGAAAAGAACTTATCAAGTCACAACTTTCCACAGTAATCAAAAAGTCACCAGTATTAATAAATGGAGGTGAACAGTCGGGCCTTTTTATTTTTGAATCAGTTTTTTTAATTTATATAATAAAAAAGTCACCAAATTTAAATTAAAGATAAATATATGAGGATTATTAAAATGATATATGCTGCAATAGATATGTTATCTATTGTAACAGATCGTAGATTTGTTGCAATAAATTTTATATCTTTTGTCACAAATGGGTTATTTGATGCAACAGATATATAATCTGTTGCCACAACTCAAAAAAAATGATTACTGAAAAGAATTTTTCAAGTTACAACTTTCCACAATAATCAAAAAGTCACTAGTATTAATAAATGGAGGTGAACAGTTGCGCCTTTTTGCCTAAGTCATTCAAATTTAATCCTCTATAAATAGGTCCCTCCTTACTCATTCATTCTACTACACATATCTATTTATTTCATTCTCTTGTCTTTCATATTACATCTTCAACTACTTTTTCTTCAAGAACTTGATTGCTTTTCCCTGTCTCTGGTAAATTTTTTTCCTTACTTTTTGTGTAAATATACGTTGTATTACTTTTAGATTTTTTTTGTTTACTTTTGTTTTTATATTTTTTGTCAATTAATGCGTGTTCTAGATATGGGTGATCCAGTGTGGGATGTTGCTATTTTATGAGACGGCGTACGGGAACTGCAGAGGTAGGTACATGATATACAATGGGAGTTGGCTGCTGTCAGAGTAAGGATATTGCGGGAGATCCGCAGGATAAGAAGGGTGCTGCTGCTGCCTGTCGAAGATGCGGTTGGCGATAATAATAATGATGAAGAATCTATTAATAATAATTAGATTATTTTGTTTCTTCTTTCTTTCTTTCTAAGTCTGTATATAAATTTTTATTTGTTTTAGTTTAATAAAAAAATTATGTTTAATCAACTTTGACCGTTTTAATTCATATTTAATTTTTATTTTGTCTATTATCTTCTCAACAAACATGTCGACGATTGAACGTAAGAAGTAATTTTGAATCCAGTAGCAATAGCAAGATTTAAGATTTATCTGTTGAATTTGTGGTAGGGGCTGATTTATGTTGTTCCAAACAGATTACTCATATGTTGCAACAGATAACTAGTCTTTTTCAACAGATAACTCCCTCCATCTCAAATTACCCTACCTATCCCAAATTGAGATGGCACATTGATTAAGAAAAATAATTAATAACATGCCTAGTTTACCATAATATCCTTATTAAATGATGTTTACATTTTAATTTGAAGAAAAAGTGATTAATGCAAAGGGTAAAACATGAAAAAAAAATATCTCTTCTTGATTAATAAAAAAAGGCAAGTAAAATGAGAAATTAAATTAGAAAATTTGGGACGGATAATTTGAGACGGAGGGAGTATTTAATTTTCATTCTGTCTATTATATTCTCAACAAATATGTTGACAATTGGATGCAATAAATATTTTTGAATCTAATAGCAATAGCAAAACATATTGGTTATTTGTTGGATTTGTGGCTGGGGCAGATTTGTGTTGTTCCAAACAGATTAATCAGTCTGATGCAACATATAATCAGTCTGATACAAAATATAATCAGTCTGATGCAACAGATAATCAGTCTGATACAACAGATATATCTTCTGTTGCAACATATTGCTCATTTGATGCACCAGATGAGTGATCTGTTTAGATTATGGGCACTAATGTTGGATTCATGATCGGTTTCTATCCATTATTGGAAAAAACAGTAGTAACTTTGTAACCTAGATGACAAATTCGACTAAAAATCATAATATGACTTACGAAGGTCTCCTATAAAATAATGTCAAAGTGAAAAGTGGTGATGTTCGAAATAAAATTTGACCTAAGAAATTGATAAAATAGCAACAGTAGCAGTAACAACAACAACAATGGTCGATAAAAAGAAGATGAAGATGATAATGAAGTAGAAAATGATGAATAAAGCAGCAGTAGCAACAATGAACAACAATAATCTTAAAGAGAGAGAAAACAACAATGGATGAGAAGAGAGAGAAACACGTCTTTTTTCCCTCCACTTTTTGTTATATTAACTAACATTTAGATCAAAGTGTAAAATTTAAAAACTTTTGGGTTATTTTCAAACTTCTCCAATTTTCTTAATCCATAATAAAGTAATTGTCATATTCACCTAATAATTAAGACTTATGTCACCTACACCTCATTTTAAAACTCTTTTGTCACCTACAGACCAAAGCCCCTACAGACTTTACATGTTCTGTAGCTAAGGATTACTACTATAGATACAAAAAATATTGTTGTAGGTGTGATGGTAAAAGAAATTCTTGCTACGGAACATATACTTGTAGCTAATAGTTTACTCTTTTTCCATGACAAATAATATCCATAGTAATTTTTGTAATGTAGCCACAACATATTCTATTATGGCAAAAGACATGATTTTTTTTTGCTAAGAAAATTTGAAATTTGTGGTTATTTTATATTTTAATTTCATTATAAAAATACTTCTATTTAGCTACGAATTAGAAAATCTATAGCAATAAAAAGTATTTGCCACAAATATTTTTATACATGGCTAAGAATTTGTTTTTCTTGTCAAAAAATACATAAATTATAGTTAATAATTTTCTATGAAAAATAAAAATGCATAGTCATATTTTTAAAAATTACGTATAGGTTTGGCCAGAAATATAAAAATTTATTGCTACAAATTACAACATCTTGCCATAAAAATTATTAATCACAAAAATTTCAATAATGTAACTTTAAAAAATTCAACAAATATTTCAACAATTCTATTACAACAGATTAAAGAATTCTTCACAACTTTGATAAGTCACAAAAGTTACATAATGTAGCCATAAATTTATTTTGAAGATTTCAAAACAATTATTAGGTTATATATAATTGCATTTTATAATTTTAAAAATTGTAATTAGTCCATAACAACATAGTCTTTTCCTATCTTTCTTTCCACGATCTTCAACTACAAACAACTTCTTGTCTTTCATGCTTTGATTCCATCAATGTATCTGTCAATAATATGAACTGATTATATATCCAAAAGTGTTTATATATAAAATTTCTAGAAGAATGAATATGTAACTTACTAGAATTTTCAATTGATAAAAATAAGAAAAAGTGCAAACCAACCAAGAAAATAAATAAATCTATAAATATTGAAATCAAATTTCAATATCAATTCTACAATCCACACAAACAAGAAAATCTTTCCATCAATATATACACACACACAATTCAATGCAATGCTTATATTGTAAAAACTTATCTCACCTAGTTAAAGTATTTCATATTGCAAAACCTACAAAAAGAAAAAGAGTTAATTAGCAAAACATCTTATACAAAAATCTCAAGAGTGAGGGGCGAAGGGGAAGGAAGAGAGTGAAGGAGAAAGTGATTTGAGGCTTTTTTTTTTTTAAGGAGGAGGAGAAGTAGGTTATTTTATTGGGTTCTAAAATATTGAAGAAAGATTTGGTATTTTGAATATTTTTAATTTGGAGGGAGATTTTTTGGGGAGAAATTTTTGTCCAATTGGCTTTGTGTTTCCCTTATTATTTTGGGTAAAATTTAACGTTTTCTTTACCTATTACTTTACTACACGTTTTTTTCTAAGCACTTTCTTTATACACAAATGCTTACTATGTAACTAATAAATGTTACACAAAAAAATATCTAATGAAAATAATATTAATAATAAAAATAAATATATACTCTACCTTAAGTTGATGGAAAAGTCAAATATTTATGAAATAAATAATATATAAAATGTATATTTCTTTTAAAATATTCTGGTCCTCTTTATATTATTAATTTTATTAATAATGCATATATGTTCAACTTAAATTAATGAAAAAATTTATTTATTTATGTAAAATAAATATTATTCTAAATATTATGACTTTTATTAATGCTGAATTATTGTTATTTAAATTGAAATTGAAAATATTAAAATTATATGAATTTAAAATGATTTATATGGATTAGAATATTACATTTAAAAGGTCTTAAAGTAAAATATTCAATATCAAAAAATCTATCTTGTCTATCCATATAGAATCGGAGAAGCAAAATAATATTGTGATGAAAAATGTTAATTACCATAAAATTTAAATTTGAAAATTAATCAAATTAGATATTTTCTGAAAAGACATGTCAATCCAAAATAAAGATGTGAATTTTGAGTTATAATTTTTTTGTTTAAATTAAAAATATAAAAATTATACAAATTTAATATTAATTATATCAATTAAAATTTCATGTTTAAAATAGATATCTAAAATAAATAAAATAATTCTTCAATTTTAGAAATGATATCTAATTTTTCCAAATCGAGAAGAAGCGAAGTAACATTATAATGGGAAGCGTCAGCACCTTAAAATTTAGTTTGGACAATAATTTACTATAGAACTTTCAAAAGAATATCAATTTAATTTTTATTTTCATTATCAAAATAATTAATTTAAATTCAATTTAATGTGTCCTATTGTGGTGGAACCATATTCTACAATATCAATTATTTCAACTTGATTTTTTTAAAAGGAAAGACTAAAATTTGAATTATAGTTTTTCTGTTTGAATCAAAATATAAACTTATATGAATTTAATATGAATATATGAATTATATATAAAGCTACAAGAGAAATTCATAAATAAAATAAAATAAAATAAAATTTTTAATGTTAGAAATTTTATTTAACATGTACATTTAAAATAATAGAAGTGAAATAATATTATAATTACAGGTGTCATCATCATAAATTTTAAGTTTGGATATTATTTTACGATACAACTTTCAAAAAAATGCTAATTTATCTTTTTTATACCAATAACATGAATTCAGATTAAAGCATCCAATAATAGTAGAATCGTAACTTCCATAACAAATGATTATTTTAATTTAATTTAAACATAGATAGGAATTCATATTTAATAATAATTTTGCAAATTTTAATAAAGAATCAACCATACATTTAAAAAAAAAAAATTAACGTCCAAAAAAGTAACATGTTATAATAAGACATACGGGCTTGATAAGTTTAAGAGGTAAGACAACGTTAAGAGGTTATAAGTATAGATATATATATAAATATGGTTTAAGATCACCTTTTTTATTTTTTGTATTTTAGTTTTGTTATTTGAAATTTAATTGACTCTCTATGTATAACTTATTAATTTATATTATATTGGAGACTTACAAGTAAAATTGTATATAAAATTAAATCAAGTCAAATAATCAATACCTTTAATTTATATTGTATTAATGAAGACGTTGTCTAAATAAATAATATTTGTGTCAAATAATAATTTTGAAAACACTTGGCCAGGATAAAGATGAATAGAAATATTGCTAAATTTTGCTATGATTAGTCAATTGGAATAAATATAATTAGATATTTATTTAAGTTTTATTTAAGAATTAAAAATTATAAAATTAAATTAAATCAAATGGTTAATTCATCTAATCACATTAGATCGATAAATATATTGTTTAAATGAAATCAGTTTGAACCAAATAATGTTTCTGGAAGTACTTGATTAGGTCGTGAGCTCATAAAAGTTATGTTTAAGCTCAATTTAACTAACTAATTAAAATTAGTTGGATATAATCACCTATTACTGAAATTATATTTGAAATTTGCAAGTAGACATATGTATAACTAAATTGAATTGAACGATTAATATCTCTAATTACTCTAGATTAGTATTGCTATAGCATCAGCCCATGATAAAAAAATTACTATCTATAAAATTTAATCGCAATATATATATTTGTGGACAAATCATTTCATTATGACAAATATTTCTATAATAAATTTTAGCACATGACAAAAATTAATAATTAGATATAAGATTTTACTGAGCGAAATCTATATCTATATAGTTTGATTATTGTTGTCATACTCGATTTTTATCTAAGGTCAAAACGAGCACGACATTATGGACTCTAAAATAATAAATTATGTACAAAGTCGCCACCTAATTTTTAAGGAAAAATAGGAAACTATTTATTTGTTTAACAAATATGACTTTATTTAATCTACGAAACCAGTTTGAATTTTAGGTAAGGGTTTAAATTATTTGGAAGGAAAGGGGTTAGGCACCCTTCAGAATCCACAAATGTGGTTTCCGGCCAGACTTAGGTTTTTTACAAGATGAAGAAAAAAAAATTAATGTTTATAAATACAAACCTAAAATATATATTAAAACAATTTGCATATAAAGAATGTATAAATTACATAAATTATTGTATATAAGAAATGTATGAAGATGATTGAAAGTATATAAGAATGTGTATGGAAAGAAAAGAAAAATTGAATAAAGAAAAATTCATTTTAAAGAAAAAGATTACGCAATTTCTTTTAATGTATAAGTATAAATCAATTGATTAAATATCTAAATTAATTTTAATATAAATATTAACGGCCAAAATTTGCCTAATGCGTGATGAGAATCGCGTAAAAATAAAGAATATCCCGCCCAACACCTCAAAATAAAGTTTTCACTATTGTAATATTTGTACAAGTATAAGAATATAAAAAAATACAACGCAAAATTTAAAGTCTTCTTCGAATGCCATTTCCGACGAGTTTTTCCAATAACCTTTATAAACACTTATAACAAAATGTTAGTAATAAATAAATAATTATAAAAAACATGTGTACATATATGTATTTAAAAATATAATTTTTTGCTAAAAGGTGGGCTCAGATTAGATTTTAAATACGGCATGGCTATGAAGTAGTTGCTGATTTATTAGCCATCCTAATTCGTCTTGCCAAGATACGAATCATAAAATTTTTTGCGTTGTTATAAAAAAATTTTCATCGCCTAAATTTATTTATTTTATTACATATTTACATACATAATATCCGTCTTTTTATTTGTGAAGGCCTCAAAAATCGACAAAAAAATTCTTATTTAGCCAAGTGTCGGCCCTTAATATAAAATAATAACTTTGATAAAATAAAGCCTGTCTTTTTAATGGAGTGACCTCAAATATTCAGACGGAGAGATAACTTCAGTGGCCAGGTGTTGTAGTATTTGTTCATTATTAGTGTAATAAAATATAAAACAGTTAATGGACAAAATTTTTCCGAAAGAATACCCTCAAAATAACACTAAAACAGTGGTGATCGAACAAAAGCAGCCAATTATCTCTGTAAAAAGTCATTATCAGTACAAAAGCAGTCCAATAGAGAACCAGATAATTCAAAGTTAGTCGCAAAAATCAAAAAGTACTGTAATGGAAAAAATAGTCCTGCAATGAATGGATCTACATCAATTCGAACAAGAAGGCTTGATAGATATGGTGTCTTCCAGTCAAGTCCCAATCAAACTCCAACAAAATAACATTATTTTGGATATAATAGCTTTGTACAAAACATAAAGCAAGCACAAATTAGCAATAGACACAAGAAATCAAATGAACGGTATAATCAGAGACAATCAAGAAAACAGTGGTGTTGCTTCAACGGCATTGTCAGAGCAACACCGGATACTCAAAATTTGGCCAGATTTGACAGCCATAGTACGGCAGTAGGGAGGGGAAAAGGGATAACGATGGCTTCAAGGTTGTTTTGGCGATGGTGATAAATGGACGTTGACGTTGTTGTTATGATGGTTTGGTGGTCGCTAGAGCTCGTTCACCGGAGCTCCGGCAGTAACGATTGACGCAAAAAAGCAGTGGAGATTTTTTGGTCAGATTTGTCCTGTGTTCCCGGCTAACACTGGAGACAAAGGGATGAAGAGGGGGAATGAGAGAGCGTGTGAGGGAGAGTGGTGGTGGCCGCAGCTCCGACGAATGAGCTCCGGCAGTAAGATGGTTGTTGGCGTCTGTTTTCAGAAAGAGGGAGAGTAGAGAGAGAGCGGAACATGTGTGTGTTTGTGTGTGTTTTATGTGTATGTATGGTGTATTTAAAAAAGAAAAATAAATAATTTATCAAATATATTTTTTTTCTCAATATATCCCTTAAATTAGGGAAAGTAGATGTTGGAAAGTCAAAAAAGTAGAGGAAAATAGGAAAAAAAAATTAAATTAATATTATTTGTGTTAATGTGATAAGACGTCAAATTATTATTGTACTGTGTATTGAAATAATTGATTTGACTTAGCTTTTACAGGTCATATTAAATAACATATAAAATAATGATTGCCGATATATAAATACAAAAAATATATATAATAAATAAAAAATATATTATTCCATAAATAATTAAAATTATACTTTGTAGTACAAAATTATAATGTTATGTTGTGTACGTATGTAGAGTACTGTGCAAAAATATTAAAATAATAATAAACTGATAAAAATTTTAAAATTTGTGAAATTAAAAATAATTATCAATAAATTATGTAAAACTAAAATATGATAACAAATGAATAAAAACTCTAAAATAATGATGATTATCAATAATTTATTAACAATTGCAAAAATATGTGAAAAATTACATATTGTGCCATTTAACGATCAGGAGCCTAAATGCATTAATTTTAAGTATGGAGAGCCAAAATTAGGTGTTAATAGTTTGTCCTTTTTCGTTTGAAGTTAATGTAGAAGTCTTCAAACGAAAATGTTGACGTGTAGTTGATTTTGTTCGATAAATAATTATTTTGATAAAAAAAATGAGTGATCTCCAATTTAGAGCTGCCTACATTTTTTCGAGTTGCATGAGAATCAGGTCGAATATAGCTCAAAAGTTATCCCAGCATGTCCTATTTTGAGTTGAAAAAACTCAATGCATCCTCGAATTATATGCTTGCAAAGTTAATAGAACTGAAAAATAATAGACAAACGAGTAACTAAGCTTGATTTGTTTTATTTTTTCAAGAAATTCAAAAAAATGATATGTAATGCTTTAACTAATGTAAATATAAATAAATAAAGACATTGCACAATTCTAACTGAAGACAAGCAAAATATTCAACTAAAGGCAGACAAGCATAAAAGTCTTATTAGAGGGCAGACTAATCCAAAATATCCTATTTTAGGGTGGACGAACCCAATTCATACTTATCAGAATTTTAAGAAACTAAGATGGATTTTTTTTCTTTTTTCCTTTTTTGTTTTTTTCTCTTTTTTTTTTTCAAGAAATTTAAAAGGCAAAGTGCAGTGTTTAACTAATTAAGAAAAATGATATAAGTAAAGATAACATCTAGCGCTTAAATGGTAAAATAAGTGCATTGCGATATGTGCAGGTAAAGATAAAGCATACAGTACTTAAATAACAAAGTAAATGCATTGCGATGTGCAAGTAAAGGCAAAGATGAAATGCGGTGCTTAAATAAAAAAATAAATGCATTGCGATATTTGCGAGGCATGTAGTGCCTAAATGCTAAAATAAATACATTGTGATATGTGCGTGCAGTGCTTAAATAATAAAATAAATGCATTGCGATATGTGCCAGCAAACGCAAAATGACATGCAGTGCTTAAATGATGAAATAAATGCATTGCGATATTTGCGAAGCATGCAGTGCTTAAACGAAAAATTACATTGCAATGTGTGCGTACAGTGCTTAAATATTAAAATAAATGCATTACTATATTTGCGAGGAAACAGTGCCTAAATGATAAAATAAATGCATTGTGTTATGTGTGCGCAGTGCTTAAATGTATAGCAATATGCGTCAATAAAGGCAAGAATAGCATATGATGCTGAAATGATAAAATAAATACATTGCGATAAGTGTGGGCAAGAATGACATGCGATGCTTAAATGATAAAATAAATGCAATGCGATATTTGCGAGACATGCAGTGCTTAAATAACAAAATCCATTGCGATATGAGCCAGTAAAGAAAAAGATGACATGCAGTGCTTAAATAATAAAATAAATGCATTACAATATGTGCATCCAGTGCTTAAATAAGAAAATAAATGCATTACGATATGCGCCAGCAAAGACAAAGATGACATGCAGTGCTTAAATAATAAAATAAATACATTACAATATGTGCATACAGTGCTTAAATAAGAAAATAAATGCATTGCGATATGCGCCAGCAAAGACAAAGATGACATGCAGTGCTTAAATAATAAAATAAATGCATTGCGATATGTGTGTGCAGTGCTTAAACAAAAAAAATAAATGCATTGCGATATGCGCCATCAAAGGCAAAGATGACATGCAGTGCTTAAATGGTGAAATAAATGCATTGTGATACGTGCAGATAAAGATAAAGATAGCATGCGATACTTAAATAATAAAATAAATAAATGCATTGTGGTGTGTGCAAGTAAAGACAGGAATAAAATGCAGTGCTTAAATGATAAAATAAATGTATTGCGATGTGTGCAAGTAAAGGCAAAGATAGACTATAATGCCTAAACTATAAAATAAATGCATTGCAGTGTGTGTAAGTAAAGATAAAGATAAAATGTGGTGCTTAAACTATAAAATAAATGTATTGCGATGCGTGCAAATAAAGACAAAGATAACATACAGTGTAAAAGAAATATATGCAGTACGATATATGCAAGTAAAGGCAAGCAAATATGCATAAATATATTTTGAAGGGCAGACCGACCCAATTTTTTCATTTTTACGTTAACAAACCTATGTGCAAAAATTATTGAGCAAAAAATTATTTGGGAATGAAAGTGTTTATATATTCCCGATGTTGCTTTTAAAATTGCCCTAGTATCGAGCTGTGAGGTGCTGGGGAATGCAAAATTATGTATTTGCTGGGGAGAAACAATGATTATGGAATTATGGTGACCGAACTCTATATAGAGCTTCTTACATATCTCGACTGTCATGAGAATCAGGTCAATGTAGTTCAAAATAAGAAAAATAAATTAAATTTTGAGGTGGCTCTCAAAATTTGCTCCAGTGTATGATTTATGGCTAATACTATCTCTTTGAAAAAAGAAAAATCTTGAAAAGATGTATGACGTTTTCGATTGCCTACGAAGACCGAGGTCCTCAACTAATGAGGTGGCTGAAATCTATATAGTCTTTCGACTGATAGGACTATTGAAATGTAAAAAACTCTAGATTGCAAAACAAAATGTAATAGGCTCTCGAATGGAGGGTTATAAAAATGTAAAAAATACTCAAAAATGGGTGCCTAACTGAAAAATAAAATATCGATATTTAAAGGCATGTTCTTGAAAGAAAAAGTCAAATGCCCATATTTCAAAATTAGGTGTCTTCAATAAAAAGTAAAAATGCATATATGTGGAAGTGGACATCTTGAATAAAAGGTAAAAAAATATTCGTATGTGAAAATGGGGGTCTTGAAAAAAAAAGAAAGAAAGAATTTTGCATTTTCTTGGTAAAAAGTGTTGAAAGACGAAGAAGACACAATCGCATCATGACTTCAGTTGGTACCAATAATTAATAGTGCGCATAATAATTCCCCCATCTCTTTTCCATCTAACTGAGATCGACTTCAGGATAACTCCTATAGTTTTAAGTGGTACCCAGACATACCTAAGCATCGACAGGATTTGTTCGTCTTGCTTCAAACAAAGTTTTGAGCTACGCTTATTGTCATGTTTTAAGTGCCCTCTCCTAAAAGAAAGTCTCATTTTGCATATATTTGAACAATTTTCTTTTGAATATGGGAATGTCTAGAAAAATACGCCCACTCAGAAAGAAATTCAGTGCATGCAATTGCGATACCATAGGCTTGATTTTCATGTAAGTATCCACTAATGTGAGAACACTTGAAATATGATCTCGTAGGACTTACTATCGGCTTGTAATGTAGGCTTGGGGACGGACAAGATAATATTCGGGATAAAAGTGACTGATTCCTCAATGAGCATTGCACTGCATTTATGCTTTCAACGTTTGTTGTGCTTTGACGCGTGATCTACTTTGTTGTGATGCGTTGTCCCTCATTTTGTATTTGTTTCAACTCTTTTTAAACCTTATGTTGGAGTTTTAACCCCCTTTTTTTCAACAAACTATATTTTTTTTTGTTTTTTTTATTTTCTCATTTTTATGGGATTTTTGCTCCTTTGAAGTCGTTTTTTAATTTTTGTTCATCTGGACAACATATTCTTTGCATTTTGCATCTTTGATCTTGAATCTTTGTCCGTAAATTTCACATATTTAGTGCGCTCACAGAGGTAGGAACAAGAAAGGGATAGTGCATGTAAGCACTCAAATAGGGTATAGGCTCATATGCGGTTGTCCAAAAAAAAAATTTTAGACTCAAAAGAGGAGGTGCTAGGGATTAATGTCATTTGGTGGGTTATGAAAGGCTCAATCGGGTCAAAGAAGGCCTACAATCCTTTCCTAAACCAAGTGTAACTTAGAATTTTGCTTCAACAGATATTTAAGCTAAGTTCTAGATCAACAATGCAATGCAATGAATTAAACTAAAGCTCATCACACAATGCACATGAAACAATGAGGTTGACTTCGTTCTTGTCTTAGATGCATGCAAGAGAATTTTTTTTAAGCGTTACTAAGATGTGGTAAAAGGTACCAAAAGAACGTATGGTTTATCATAAAGTCGGTCTTTTTCATCATACTAATTTGCTCTTTCTCATGCACACTCCTAATTGTATTGGTACCAACCAAGTAAAAATTTTATTTTATTTTGATTTTATTTTAAAAAGAATGGGACCGAACTCAAATGAGGATTGCCTACATATCTTGTAAAACAAGAATCAGGTCTGCGTAGTTCAGGAAAATTTACAAATTTATATGTTCAATGTATGATTATAAAAAAAAATTGATGGTCATTCATAAAAATAATGTGAAAGATAATTAAGAAAGAACTGCTTTTAGCATCGAAATTGTTCTGATCAAATGATCGAAAGAATGGATGTAAAGCATGGGGAGATTTTCGACACAACTTCAGTATGCTAACAAGATTGAAAAAAAGATAAACATTGAAGGAATTATCACATTATTTTGCCTAAGCTGGCAGGATTATTATAACTGAAACAATATTGAATTCTTGCTTTTAAAAGTGAGGATCGATACACCATAAATTTAATAGTTTATGACTTTCGAAAGAAGAAGTTAGGTATTATTGCACAAAAACAGGTGAAGATCTAGAGATCGGTCGGCTAGGTACAAATGTCAATGAGATTTGGATTTGAGGAGCTATTAAATTGTGCTTTTGAAGGCTTTTGAAGAGCGTCTTTGAACTGTTCCAGAAAATTGCCCCAGTTTGAATACCGGAGAAATTATTCTGAAATAGTGAAGAGACTAAACCCTAATGCAAGGCTGCCTACGTATCTTGTCAGGACAAGAATCAGGTCAAAACGTAGTTCAAACCTATATAGCTAGTGGCAATGTTGCTAAGGTGCATCTTTTAACTGATTCGCTATGGAAAACAAAGGTTATCTCACTAAAGTATAATCAATTTAGAGCAAATAAATATGTACAGATACAATAATCCTTCAAATATGTAAAAAGACTATAATAATATGTCACTCAGGTCATGAACTCTCGGATATTTGGACTAAAATTGACTAATATGCATGTACCTAAAATGAGTTATTTTAGCTCTATATTATGCTGACTATGAGTGGGTAGACACGGATTGGGATTTCCTATATGAGAAGACACATGGTCCCACAGCAATAAAACTCTTGCTCACCCCACGTATACGCCAACCTCTAAAATAAGATGATTTGAAATTTTTTTAGAAAAGTACAATGTACAATGCAAGTGTACAATGTGTGTGAGTGTTAGTTTTCCAAAATGGAGGAAATACGAACGGAATGCCAATTTATATAAAATAATAAATAAATAATCTATACAAAATAATAACAAATAAATTATTTATGCTACACAAACATGGTAAATCAAGACAATTAGAAAAAATAAATAACAGTGTATAAAATATATGAATATTTACATAAGCCTGTAATGGTTAGAACCTTTCTCCCCAGCAGAGTCGCCAAACTGTCTTACCCTATTTTTACCTAAGGTCAAAACGAGCACGACATTATGGATTCTAAAAAAATAAATTATGTACAGAGTCGCCACCTAATTTTTAAGAAAAAATAGTAAACTATTTATTTGTTTAACAAATATGACTTTATTTAATCTACGAAATCAATTTGGATTTCAGGTAAGGGTTCAAATTATTTCAAAGGAAAGGGGTTAGGCACCCTTCAAAATCCACAAATGTGGTTCCCGGCCAGACGTAGATTTTTTACAAGACGAAGAAAAAAATTAATGTTTATAAATACAAACCTAAAATATATATTAAAACAATTTGCATATAAAGAATGTATAAATTACATAAGTTATTGTATATAAAAAATGTGTGAAGATGATCGAAAGTGTATAAAAATGTGTGTGGAAAGCAAAGAAAAATTGAATAAAGAAAAATTTATTTTCAAGAAAAAGATTACGCAATTTCTTTTAATGTATAAGTATAAATCAATTGATTAAATATCTAAATTAATTTTAATATAAATATTAACGGCCTAAATTTGCATAACGCGCGATGAGAATCGCGTAAGAATAAAGAATATTCCGCCCCACATTCCAAAATAAAGTTTTCACTGTTATAATATTTGTACAAGTAAGAATATAAAAAAATACAATACAAAATTTAAAGTCTTCGAATGCCATTCCCGACTAGTTTTTTCAATAACCCGTATAAACACTTGTAACAAAATATTAGTAACAAATAAATAATTATAAAAGACATGTGTGCATATATGTATTTACAAATATATTTTTTTGCTAAAAAGTGGGGTTAGATTAGATTTTAAATATGGAATGGCTACGAAGTGATTGCTAATTTATTAGCCGTCTTAAATTGTCTTGCCAAGATACGAATCATAAAACTTTTTACGTTGTTATAAAAATTTTGTCATCGCTCAAATTTATTTATTTTATTACGTATTTATATACGTAATATCCGTCTTTTTATTTGTGAAGGCCTAAAAAATCAACGAAAAATTTCTTCATTGGACAAGTGTCGACCCTTAATATAAAATAATAACTTTGGTAAAATAAAGTCTGTCTTTTTAATGAGATGACCTCAAATTTTCAGAAGGAGAGATAATTTCATTGCCCAGGTGTTGTAGTATTTGTTCATTATTAGTGTAATAAAATATAAAATAGTTAATGGACAAAATCTATCTGAAAAAATGCCCTCAAAATAACACTAAAACAGTGGTGATCAAATGAAAGCACCCAATTATCTTTGTAAAAAGTCATTATCAATACAAAAGTAATCCAAAGAGAAGCAGATAATCCAAAGTTAGTTGCAAAAATCAAAAAATACTGTAATGGAAAAATTGTCCTGCAATGAATGGATCTACATCAATTCTAACAACAAGGCTTGACAGATATGGCGTCTTTCTGTCAAATTCCAATCAAACTCCAACAAAATAACATTATTTTAAATATAACAGCTTTGTACAAAACATAAAGCAAGCATAAATTAGCAAATAGACACAAAAAATTAAATAAACGGTATAATTGAAGACAATCAAGAAAACAATGGCATTGCTTCAAAGGCTTTGCCGAAGCAACACCGGATACTTGAAATCCGGCCAGATCTGACAGCCATGGTACGGCAGTGGAGAGGGGAAAAGGGATAACTGTGGTTTCAAGGTTGTTTTAGCGATGGTAATGGCTGGACATCGATGTTGTTGTTATGATGGTTCGGTGGTCGCCGGAGCACGTTCACCGAAGCTCCGGCAATGATGGCTGACGCAAAAAAGCAGTGGAGGTGGGGAAATTTTTTGGCCAGATTTGGCCCGTGTTCCTGGCTAGCAATGGCGGCAAAGGGATAAAGAGGGAGAATGAGAGAGAGTGTGAGGGAGAGTGGTGGTGGCCGGAGCTCCGGCGAATGAGCTCCGATAGTGAAGATGGTTGTTGGCGTCTGTTTTCAGAAACAGAAAGAGAGAGAGAGTAGAGAGAGAGAGGAGCACACGTGTTTGTGTGTGTGTGGTGTATTTAAAAAAGAAAAATAAATAATTTATCAAATATATTTTTTTCTTCCAACATATCCCTTAAATTAGGGAAAGTTGATGTTGGAAAGTCAAAAAAGTGGATGAAAATAGGAAAATTAAATTAAATTAATATTATTTGTGTTAATGTGACAAGATACCGAATTATTATTGTACTGTGTATTGAAATAATTGATTCGACTCAATTTTTGCAAGTCATATTAAAGAACATATAAAATAATGAATGCCGATATATAAATGCTATAAAAAAATTAAAATTACACTGTGCAGTGCAAAATTTCAGTGCTATGTTGTGTACGTATATAGAGTACTGTGTAAAAATATTAAAATAATAATAAACTGATAAAAATTCTAAAATTTACGAAATTAAAGATAATTATCAATAAATTATGTAAAATTATAATATGATAATAAATGAGTAAAAATTCAAAAATAATGATGATTATCAATAATTTATTAACAGTTGCAAAAATATGTGAAAAATTGTATATTGTGCCATTTAATGATCATGGAGCCTAAATGCATTAATTTTAAGTATGCAGAGCCAAAATTGGGTGTCAATAATTTGTAATAATTTTTTATAACTTGAAGGAACAATATTTTATTTTAAATACTTTTTATAGCTAAAAGGTTACTATTATTACAATACGTTTTAACCTGTGGTAAAAGATAATCATTAGCTACAAAATTTTATTGAAGCAAAAAATATGTGGCTATATTATTTAATTATTATCACAATTGTTTTGCCACTTGAAGCAAAAAAATAATTTAGCTCTAATATTTAATTTAAATAGTTTATTGTAACTAAAAGATTACTATTGCCATGATTTTTCACAACTTGAAGCAAAAAAACATTAAGCTACAATATTTTGCTTCAAATGATTTATCATGACTAAAACATTATTGCTGCTACAATAATTTTTATCGCATGAAAAAAACTTATGATCAGCTATAAAATTTTATTGTAGTAATAAGCTTGTAGCTATTAAGCTAATTATTGTTACGAATGTTAGTAATTGTAGCAAAAATTAAAAATTAGCTTTGTCAATTTGATATTCGTAGCTAAGAAATTTTACGAATTAATAAATAGCTACGTAAATTATCTTTTTGTTGCTATTATTTCATAATAGCTATGATTTTTGAATTCATTGCTTAAGTTTTGTAGCTATAAATATATTTTGTTGTAGCAACAAATATAAAATGGAATAAAAATAAAATTAAAACGGAATTATGGAACAAAATGAATGCAAAAAGAAGAGGGGAAAGTGGGGAAATCAGGTACGAAGAGAGTCACAAAATATTTTTTTTTTAATAAAAAAAGGGAAAAGGAAATTTTACAACTTTTATAAGATATTTTATAAGTGTGAAGGTCCAATTGAAAGACAATGAAAAACAAAACAAAAAAAAAACTTTTCTTATGTTGTTAGTTTTATTTTAATTTTTTTTTTGAAGAAAACTTTTGAAGATGAATGCATTGGCTAGAAATTCTTTTAACACTAATCTGATTAGCTAAACTTTTAAAATCAATTTAATTTTTTTAAAAAAGTATTTATAGCATATTTTTGTTAAGTGGTTTGTGTTTGACTAATAAATTTATAAATCAAAATGATTCCTCACTTTATTATAATTAACAAATAGACAGAACAACATGACTTGTTTTATAGATTAAGAAGATTCCAAAAATATATGCTCAATATTGGCTTTAATTATCACTAGTAATACCGATCGTGTTTCAAAGTACATAATCAAGTTTAGTTCTTATTTTGCTAGTAATACCGATCTTCAATTCAATTTGAGCAAAATATCAAAATAATATGCTCACTAGTAATGCTAAATTTGCTAGTAAAAATCTAAAAAATAAACAAATATCAGAAATAAAAATAGAAAATACAGAATATATGCAGATAGATTATGAATTAGAAAGTGAGGATAGTATATATGAAATTTCAGAAAATGAAACAGATAATGAAATAGATAGTAAAATAGATGAATCAAATGACTGAAGAAGATATAAAAATAATAACAAAGGAAAAATATTTAAATGATGAAGGAACAGAACAAAAAATAATATTTGACAGTAACATATTTGATGGAATAAAAGGAAAAGAATTAGACTTAAGTGTAGAAAAAATATTTAAAATACCAACAATAAGAAATCTATTTACTAAGAAAAAAGAAGAATATTATGTAGTATGCCAAAAGGAACATGTAATAGACTGTAGATATGCAAAAAGTAAAGCTAGTATACCACTAGTAACAAAAAGAATAATTAATAAATAAATAAATGATATAAAAAGTAGAGATCCAATAAAATATGTACACCTTGGAGGTACAGAGATATTAATAAAAGCATGTTTTAGAGAAGGAATAGATACACCAATAGAATTATATTTAGCAGATGATAGAATTATAAAACCAGTAGAAAAAAGCATAATAACTGCCATAAAAGGAAATTTAATATACCAAAAATTTAAATTTATAATAAGTACAAATTATTCAGTAGTGGTAACAGATAAAAATATAGATAAATCATTAGTATTGTATTGGAAAATATCAGGAATAGAATTAACTCCAGGAAGTAAAATATTTACAGCAAGATGCAAAAATTTATATGTATTAACAACAAGACATAAAATAACAGGAAAAAATAAAATTAACAAAATACGAATAGAAAGTCCATTCGAACAAATTGTAAAAACAATAGATTATAATGATTATAGCTATAGAGATATAGATATAGAAGAAAATTTAGAAATAATAAATGATAGAATAAGTACAACGAAAAGAATAGCTGATGAAAAACCCGAATCATCAAGCTCATAAAAAAGAATAAGTTATGAAATAAATTCAACAAATAATTTAAACCAATATTACATAACAGGAAAAGTAAATGAAAAAGAATATTTAATACTCTTAAATACAGGACAAGAAGAAAATTATATAACAAAATATCTAGTAAAAAATGAAGAAATAAAAACTGATAATGATATATGCCCAGATCTATCAAGAAGTTTAATAAATAGTAAAAATATAGCAGAAAAAAATAATAATAGGAATTAGAAAAATAAAAATAGAATTTGAAGTAAAGGAAGAAATGCAAAAAGCAGACATAATATTAGGAATAAAATGACTAGAACAAGTAAAACCATATAATATAGAACATACACAATTAATCTTAACATATAACAGAGAGAAATTATTCTTAACAAGTGCCTTAACATAAAATGAAAATATATGTATTAATGAAAATAGTAGTAGAAGGATATTACAGTAGATATTACACGCCTATGATAGATACAGGAGCAGAAGCTAATTTACGTAGATATAATTGCTTACCAGAAAGGAAATGGGATAAATTAAAAACACCAATAGTAGTTAAAAAATTTAATAATGAAGGAAGCTTAATTACTTATAAAGCTAGGAATGTAAAAATATTAGTATGGGATAAGATATTAACAATAGAAAAAATTTATAAGTATGAACTAACATCAAAAGATATACTTTTAGGAATGCCGTTTTTAGATAAATTATACCCACATATAATAACTAGAACAGATTGATGGTTTACAACACCATGTAAACAGAAAGTAAGAGCAAAAAGAGTTAATAATAAAATAAGAAAGAAAACTGATTGGATAAAAGGAAGCAAAAAAATTACACAAAAATTAGAAAATATAAAAAATACTGAAGATACAATAGAACTAGTTGTATTTTTGATAAATAAAACAGATAACTATATTTTCAATAAATAAGATAGAAATAATTAAGAAAAAATTAGAATAATTATATAGTGAAGATCCATTAAAAGGATGGGAAAAACATAAAACTACTATAAAAATTGAATTAATAGAGAAAAATAGCATAATAACCCAGAAACCATTAACATATAATTTTGACGATTTAAAAGAATTTAAAATGCATATAGATGAATTATTAGAAAAACATAATATACAAAAAAGTAATAGTAAACATAATAGTCCAGCATTTATAGTAAATAAACATAGTGAACAAAAAAGAGGAAAAAGTAGAATGGTTATTGACTATAGAAATTTAAATGCAAAGACAATGACATATAATTATCCAATACCAAATAAGATATTAAAAATAAGACAAATACAGGGATATAATTATTTTAGTAAATTCGATTGTAAATCAGAATTTTACCATTTAAAGTTAGAAGAAGAATCTAAAGAATTAACTGCATTTACGGTACCACAAGGATTTTATGAATGGAACGTATTACCATTTGGATATAAAAATGCACTAGGTAGATATCAACATTTTATGGATAGTTATTTTAAACAATTATCTAATTGTATAGTATACATAAATGATATATTATTATATACAAAAACTAAAGAGGAACATTTAAAATTATTAGGACAATTTACAGATATAATAGAAAAATCGGGAATAAGTCTAAGCGAAAAGAAAGCTGAAATTATGAAAAATCAGATAGAATTTTTAGGAATACAAATAGATAAGAGTGGAGTAAAAATGCAACAACATATAGTACAAAAAATAATAAATTCGAAAGAAGAATTAGATACAAAAAAGAAATTACAATCATTTTTAGGATAAGTAAACCAAGTAAGGGAGTATATTCCAAAATTAGCAGAAACTTTAAAACCACTACAGAAAAAATTAAAAAAGGATGTAGAATATAACTATAATGAAGAAGATAAAAAATAAGTTCAAAAAATAAAATTACTTTGTAAAGAATTACCAAAACTACAATTTTCAGATGAAAACAGAAAATTTATATATATAGTAGAAGCAAATGCTAGTGAATGTAGTTATGGAGGAGTACTTAAATACCGATATGAAGCAGAAAAATTAGAACACCATTGTAGATACTACTCAGGTACGTTCAATGAAACAGAAATAAAATGGGAAATAAATAGGAAAGAATTATGTTCATTATATAAATTTTTGTTAGCATTTGAGCCATATATTGTATATAACAAGTTTATTGTACGAACGGATAATACACAGGTACGCTGGTGGTTAATAAAGAAAATACAAAATTCAGTTACAACAAAGGAGATTCGGAGACTAGTCTTGAATATATTAAATTTCACATTTATAATTGAAGTAATTAGTACTAACAAAAATGTTATTGCACATTACATATCAAGACAAAGCTACACAGACTGATATAATAGAAGATGATACTCTAGAAAAAATACTCAACACCCTAACTACGCTTTCAATGAAAGTGGACAGTATGGGTAATGAAATAGAAAAGCTAAAGACTAATGAAGTTAAACTGAAGTCTATAGCTACAAATCAGCTAACTCAGCAGTGTGCAAAGCTATGTCGATCGGAAGACATTAAAGTTCCAGAGCTAGAAGGAGACGATGGGACACTCCATAAAACCCATAATGTTTATCAATCTACTTTTGCAGGTACAAGCAGAGGAGTTAGTAGACAAAGATATCAGAACATGAATATGAATAAGATATTTGAGAAACCATTTATACCAAAAACACAGAAAGATCCCTTGTTCATACCCCCACAAATTACCACATACCGAGATAGTCTGAACCAAGATAAAAAAGTTTATAACCATACAACCCAAAAATACATAGAAAATATCTACAGAGTACAAACTTTCCTAAACCTTAACCCCAGAGCTACAAATATCAAAGAACCAAGCACAAATTATATAACCCAAAAATTACAAGGTTACAACAAGCTAATTGCACTACCCAAAACCAACCCAAGCTTAATAAAAACTTGTTTTGACTATGGATTATTAAATACCATATACACCCAAGACGGAGAAGAACTAATAGCTATAGAATAATTACATAAAATATTCACCACCTATAAAAGAATAACCAAAGGAAATCTATTTTATATAAAGTGTTATACTACACTAGCAGAGATATTATACGACGAAATAAAATCAGTTATACAAGTTGTAAAAATAGGATTAACCAGAGATATGATTATACCGGTAGATATTATGCAATAGCCAGAGATACCCAGGATTGAGATACCTGATTTCTACGCAAATAAATGACTCATTGGACTAGCTACAATTATTCAAGAATTAGCAATAATTATACCAATGGAAATCCAATATAGAGCTATTATTCAAGAGACCATCAGATGATTTATTCAAATTCAAAAGAACTACGACAAGCAGATATGGAAGATGTTAGGCAATGGATAATGACATTACTTAACCCAGAAAAATAATCTACTGCAAGAGCAATTAAGAGAGGATTTATTTCAGACGGATTATTGACAAGATATTGCAAGATAATTGGACACAAATATCCAGACCATCAATGTTCAAGATGTAATGGAGAAGATAATATTATCCCACAAGTCCACCTAGAATAAAAGAATCAAGAAGATAAACATGCCAGCTGGAAGATACAAGATAAGAAGCAATAATGGATGGGAAAGCAGCAGATATGACAACGAAAAGATATCAACGGAGTAATAATAGTAGACAAGCTATTAAATTCATTTTACGTAAAGTTTTTGTATAAGCTAGATTTTTAGACTTTTAGCCCTTTTAGCCTTTTTAGTCTTTTTAGGCTTTTTGACTATGACATTAATAATTCTTGTCTCATTAGGAGACTTTTTTAGACTAATTTTAGAAAACGTGAAAGAAATGTGAATACTCTTGTAAAGATTTAGTCTATAAATAAGATAAACCGAAGGAATTGCAGAGCAAGCCTTCATGCGTTGAAGCAAAAACTCTCTCCTGTCCACAACAAATATTTTGCATAGTTATTAAAAAACAGATTTATTTCAATGGAAAAAGCTATGGAGGAACAAACCTCAGAAATATCAAACCTACCCGAACAGGTATATTTATTTATGATTATGAATAGCTAAATTCATAATTCCCAACAATCATGGTATGATAAAATAAATTCATGTTAGTTACTTTATAGTAGAATTATTCGAAGAATAATATGTTAAGAAGTTTATTAGCAAAGTGGAAACGGAGAAAAATCCCTAAGAACTATGCCATCCTAAAGGTGAAACCAATAAGGCAAGAAGTCGTGGTGGGGAGTAACCAGAGAAGAGGCGCTGTTAAGGGAAAAGTATCCAAATTACCATGCTAATAGTGACCGAAGAACATGTTATTTAAGAATAATCTAGTATATAGTAATCTAAGATGACCATATTTTGTTATGTACATGATTGAAGGGAATATTTTGAAAATAACAATTTTATGAAAATGAATAATTATTTATCTGATGTGATGGTAGATAAATTTAAAATACTTATTTTGTATGCACTTAAGGATATAAAAGTAGTAGATATAAGAAAAATCATATTAGAAAAAATATTTGGTAAATATTATATGACTTGAGTAAATTACATACCATATTTACCTAACTACTCTTACAAATACTTACCATGATAAATTACATAGAATTTTTGAAAAAAGATATGAGAAACATACAGTTAATAGAAAAACAGATGAAAGTAAATTTAGACAAATACATGAAAACTAAAGATATAAAATATATAGAATTTCTTAATGAAAATATGCAAGAACTACTAAGGCTAAAACAAACAACTACAAAATATTATAATAAAATATTTAGTCAATTTTAAATGATAGATAATCTTAAAGTATTAATCTTATATATACTTAGAGAAATAGAAATTATAGATATTAAGAAATAATATTAGAAAAAGTATTAGACTATGAAATTGAAACTAAAAATTGGATAGCACAGTTATACCTGGATAATTACCCAGAAGGATATTATTCAGAATAAATAAATGTTAGAATATATAAAAAAAATTAGAGAAAGGCAAAATTGGATATATGAAGAAGTTAATTACAGAAATCAACTTGAAATAGAAAAAAGACAACTAGAAGAAAAATTACTTAAAATGAAATTAACCTTAGATGCAGATAATGATTTATTTAATACATACGAAAAATTATTTAATACAGATGGAAAATTACCTATACATGAACAACAAATACTAGTTAATCTATTAAAGAACGTAAACCTACGCATTGAATATAGCAAAGTCAGAATAAAATACTACACAGAAATTGCTAAAATTTTAATAGGATGATAAACTACACAAATTAATGAATACATCTTACGAAAAGAATAAATCATTAAAAGATATTGAAACAAAATTTAAGAAATATCCAAGCACAAAGAAAAATAGATTCATTATACATATAATAAATCTATTCCATAAGTTAGTTATCCGCATAGATCCGCACCCTCCTACTAATGGTCCTTTTGAAGCGCGTGTGTACAAATAATATATACTCCCTCAGTTTAAAAAAGAATGACTTGCTTTTCTTTTTAATTTGTTTAGAAAAGAATGACGTTGACAATACTTTAATTTTAACTTTCCACATGATATGTTTAAGACTACAAGATTAAAGGGTATTTTGGTACATTTAATTTACACTTAAGACAATCTACTGGAGAAGAAAATGAAAATTTTGGACTTCAATTCTTTTTGTTCATCAATGGCAGCTACAAATTAGAAATGATGTAATTAAACGAAAACTAGAAAAAAAAAACGATATTTCTCTCCTATTTGGCCAATAAATGCCAATGAAATGCTTTAAACAATATCCAGTGAGCATAGGACTCATAAAAAGTAAGTGTGTTAATGCAAATCCGGTTTTAGTAGTATAGACATTTTTGCCATTTTCCATACTTCTTATACTATCCGCACCCATTGTAATTACGAGACGAATAATGAGTGCAGTGTCCTGAAATCTTCCTATAACTAGTTCACAACCGCCAAAGACTTCTTACATGTATCCTAGGCTTACTACGTGGTCAAGGATCAGATTTTGTAGATTTTGTAGTCTGCTATATTTGTGTTACTTGTACGAAATAACGAACTTACTAGGGAAAATAGGGGGTGCTGATTCCATTGGTGACATCCATTTTTCCGTTAAAGCTGCAATATAGAACCCCATCTACATGTATAGAGCCAAGAAGCCATTCAGAAGTCATCCTAACTAGAAAATTTATGTGTGCTTCGCGCGGTAGCAAAAGTACTCACTGCATTTATGAAATGACACAAAAAAGTATAAACACAGAGAATATTTGGCCTAATTTGAATGAAATGAGCCTAAATGAGAAAACAATAATGTGATAGGTCTTTCTTTTTGAAATGAGGGAGTACAAAGGATTGATTTCTTGTCCGGGTTAGCCGATAAATTCTTTAGAAAATGTCAAGGGGGTCATAGATTCCCGAAAAGTAAGAGCATGTTACTCCATATTTGGCTATGGTATAGGTTTCATTTTAACCATTTTTCTATATTTCAAGATTCCAGTAAATTGTGCCGAATGATTAATCCTACAGTCGCTGTCAATTAGCGCGCTCTGTTTCTCCATGATTACTTATGATTAACATCCATCCCGTTTTATAAGAAGTTTCTGCATGTTGAATCGTGTGACCATCTTATCAATAAGTTTAACCAGTTCGAGATGAATTTTTATTTCAAATATGTTCTCTCAAATGCAAGCCTATTTTGATTAATATAAATAAGTTCGTTTAAACTTTGTAGATGCATCGACACAATTGCAGTGTGAAGCAGGAAATGTAGTATCAAGTACCACAACGGATGGATCAGGAGTGTTTTCTCTCATATTGGATCCTATTACAAATATATTGTCATCACTACTGTCTAACTGCAGTCTTGCAGTTACAACTCCCCTCTCAACATGTAACGCTAGCTAACCATCCGTCGGGGTTTTGCAGTCACGCAGGCAGCTTGTTGGGAAAACCATTGATTATGAGGCTCTTCCTATTTTCAGTTTTAGTGTTGCTGGTTTTGATCCTATTATTGAATGAACGAGCTAGGCAAAAGCGATACTCGTTTATGTTAGTTTGGGATATGAATGTGTTGTTTAATTAGTGTTTCGTAGTGACGAATCAGTTAGTTAACCTTGTTGTTGATTACATAAATAAAGGCTATTATTGCGTCCACCGGTGCTGTAGCTGTTTCACTGTTTTCGTTTCTTGTTGAAGTGTTATGAATCTTTGTCATGATCCAATTATGAACCAAGTGCAAATTAATAATATTTGCAATTACGTGTGATATTATATTGGAGTCATCTATTCGTATTGCTTGGCTTTTCATTTTCTTCATATCTTTTACTCTATCTGTTTAAAAAAAGAATGACTTATATTTTAGTTCATTTATAAAAGAATGATCTCTTTTTCTTTTTAGCAACTTTTTACTTTTAACTTTCCACGTGACATGCTTAAGATCACAAGATTGAAGGACATTTGATACATTTGTCATATCTTTAGTTTAAGACCACAAGATTTAAAAGTTTCTTTATTTTTTTAAACTCCGTATCAACTCAAACTAGGTCATTCCTTTTTAAACGGTGGGAGTACTTGTTTGTCAATCTTTCTTCGTTATTACTAGATCTCTCTTATGTAGTAACACTTCTCTTATAAGTAAATATATATAATCTTTAAGTTCCTAAAAGTTATGAATGTTGGAAAATAAATATTCTCACCCAGGATAATATCCACACAAATAGCAATAACAAGAGAGTAAGAACGATACCAAATATTATAATGGGATAAATAAAATATCCAATGAAGTAATACAATAATACTGATTACAACTTGACAGTGTCAAAAGACTACTACTCTTTATAAACAAAACAATATTTTTTTTATTTCTCACAACTTACTACAATATTACTCCCACACTATTATCTCATAGACTAGAGAATATTTGTGGATTACTCTCTTTTCTCTCAATTGCTCTCTCAATTTTGGTGTGTTTAGGAATGATGGTAAATTCATCTATTTATAGATGAAAATTCAAGCTTAAAACAAATAAACACCATGTCACAACACCAAATTACAAATTCATGTTACAACACCAATCTATGTCACCACATTAGGCATATTGCAATACTAATTTTCTTGTTATTTTTTTATTTAATTTATTTGAATTATATTTGATCCCACAATTCTCTCCCTTAATTTTGATTTTTTTCCTTTATTCCAAGACTTGATCTCAATCTCTGAAAGTCTTCAAACTTGAGTGGCTTTGTGAAAATATCTGCAACTTGATCATGAGATTTCACGTACTTCAGACCTACCTCTTTCTTGGCAATGCATTCTCTGATGAAGTGATACCTTGTATCTACGTGCTTACTTCGATCATGATATACTGAATTCTTGGAAAGAGCCTGTGCTGACTTGTTATCAACACAAATTATCGTGGCTGCAGTCTGTGGTAAGTTAAGCTCCTTTAATAATCTTCTTAACCAAATGGCATGGCACGTACATGACGTTGCTGCCACATATTCAGTTTTGCACGTTGAGAGAGTAACAATGCTTTATTTCTTTGAGCTCCAAGAAACAACACAATCACCTAAGAAAAGCACAAAACCTGATGTGCTTTTCCTATCATCCACATCTCCTGCATATTCGCTATCACAAAATTTCACAAGGTTAAAATCATCAGAACAAGAATAAAATAGTCCAAGGTCTATCGTACCTTTTAGGCAATGAAGAATTCTTCAACTTTCAAGTGAGTGAAGGTAGTAGTTTCCATGAATCAACTTACTACTCCAACTGCAAAGAGTATATCTGGTCTCGTATAGGTCAAGTACCTCAGACTTCCCATGAGACTTTTGAAAAGAGTGGAGTCCACTTTTTCACCATTATCAAACTTTGATAATTTTGTTCCACTTTCCATTGGGGTGTTCACAAGATTGCAATTAAACATGTTGAATTTCTTCAAAATCTCCTTTGTAAAGCTTTCTTGAGATATGAAGATGCCTTCCTCCATTTGCTTAACTTCTAGGCCCAAGTAATATGACATGAGACCTATGTCTATCATCTCAAATTCAAGGGACATAGTTTTCTTGACGCTTCAAACAAACATGGATTATTACCCGTTAGAATAAGATCATCAACATAAAGACAAACAATCAAAACATCTCCATTAGTATGAACTTTAATGTAAAAAAAAAATTCATGGAGACAACGAGTAAACCAATTTTCTTGAAAATACTTGTCAATGCGACTATTCCATGCTCTGGAGCTTGCTTCAATCCATATTAAGCTTTTTTCAATTTCAACACTTTATCTTTATGATTCTTGACCACAAAGTCCAATGGTTGTTCAACATAGACTTCCTCTTTAAGATATCCATTCAAAAATTCCAAGTTGATATCTAGTTGATGGATTTCCGCTTTATTTGTGCTACTAAAGAGACCAACAAAGGTATTATCTCCATGCGGCCAACAGGTTGTAATACCCTATATTTTTTCTAGTTCAATTCAGCTCAAAAGAGGCACACTAGAGACTTAAGACCTAAAATTTTAGCTAAGTATCGGAGATTTAGTCTCAATTTTTGGCCTCTAAATTTTGATAATTTTATTCTCGACCTTCCCAACCTTTGAATGTCAATTCTAAGTTGTTTCATGATCAGGGTAGTCCATAGTATCTCTGGGGTGAGTTTTGAAATTTTCGTAGAAGGTTTAGGGCATGTTTGGTTGGCCAAAATGGAACATCGATGCGATAGAGACGCACTGCATTGGTGGCCGCGTCGGGTAGGTAACACGACGCATCGCTAATCATATCGTAGTGAGTGATGCGATACGTCACTGATCGCATTGGTACCCAATTTTTGTGTTGTTAAATGACCGGTTTATGGGGGTAATTGAGTCATTTACCCTCACCCAAATCCACCCAAAACACATAATTTTATCCCCAAATAGCATAGATGCTTCATTATTCATCTTTTTCTTCTCCAAGAACAAAATCCTAGCTCAAAGAATCAAGAACAATTCCATAACTCCTACTCCAAGAAAGCCTATAATTCAAAGTCCCAGATTCAAGAACTTTAAGAAGAAGCTTCAAGAACACCATTAGATATTCAAAAGTTCAAACTTTTACATTTAATTCATCAAGCAACCATGTGGGGTTATGAACAAGGATCCTCTTTCATCCTTGTGCCCAAAATTAGTTTTAAAGTTGAATTTACATGAGATTACATGTTTTATAGTTTAGGGTTCATACCCAATAATAATTATTTGAACATATTGAGTTACAAGTGATTAAATATTGAATTACATCTTTACCTTTGCATGTTTATGCGTGTGAAGTGATTTTCTGTACATTGAGAGGAGTTTCACTATCTTGACTAGAATTATGCAAGAATTTCAAGATTTTGATTGTTGAGAATGAACTTGGTGATGATTTGATATAACTTTAAAGTATGGGTTTTGAGCCCTAAGTTAAGTATTGATATTTTGAGGAGATTTTGCTTTTAAGCACCCTATGACTAGCTTATATTTAGACTTTGAGAGAGATTTAATCTTTGATCCTCATCTTAGATATGGAATCCACATTTCAGTTCTTACTACAATTTACAGAAAACAGATTAGTTTTGCTTATAGTTTAAAACAGACAAATGCATAATTGGTTTTCAATTACAAACCTTTATGCTAGCTTTTAAAGTGGATTTCCTACAGAATGAGCATACAGATTAAAGGTAGTAATATTTAGCACCGAGTGAAAAGTGTGGGTTTAGCGTATCCTACTTCCCCAAAACTACGAGCCAACATAGGTTGAGATTACCAGATTATTTTTCTTTCTATATGGATGACAGATACAGATTGTTATCACCTAGATTAGGTTATACTCCTTGGAAAGAGTATGACACCTTTCCCTAATGTGAGGTTTTCCCATAAGAGAACTAGGCATTGTACACTATGATAGCTCGCATAGCTTGTGGTCCTTCGGGATCATAAGCGCCATGTAGCATTTGGGGTACAGACTCGGGGCATTTCAAACTTGGTATCAGAGCCTAAGGTTCAACAGTATCCTAGGAAGTTTGAATACCATATCTAGTAGAGTCTTGTGCATGGGTGTGCAGCATGCCACACTTATGGACAGGAGGCTATGAGATGTTTTAGGAAACAGTTTTTCAGTAGTTATGTCATGTGAGTGCGCATGAGCTCAAGTTAAAATCTCAATATAATCCATTTCCTCCTTTTTGTTTATAGAACATGCCTCACAAAAGGACTAATGAAAGAAGAACCAAAAATCAGTCAGCACCTCATCCCGTTCAGGCAGATCCGTTGGATGAGCATGTCCTCTATACAGAATTCAAAGCTGTAGTCACTACTCTAGACAACTCCATAGTAGCCCAGAATGAATGGCCAGCTGATCCTGGCCAACCAAGTAGCTAATACTTAATGAATCCTCCCCTATTCTCAAGATCTAAGCTAGAAGAGAATCCACAGAAATTCCTCGACCAGGTTCAAAAAGTCATAGATATTATGGGAGTGACTTTCTGTGAGAGTGCTGAGTTAGCTACCTATCAGCTACAAGATATAGCTCATACGTGGTTTAAGCAGTTGAAGATAGATAGGGGCGCAGATGTAGAGCCTATAGAGTGGGAAGAGTTTGCTATAGCCTTCCTAGATAGATTTTTTCCCTCAGAGCTAAGAAAAGCCAAGGTGTTAGAATTCATCAATCTCAGATAGCGCAGTATGAGTGTGAAAGAGTATTCCCTCAAGTTTACTCAGTTAGTCAGATATGCTCCCCATGTAGTAGCAGACAGTAGATCCAGAATGAGTAAGTTCATATCTGAGGTGTCAAATAGTGTGGTTAAAGAGTGCAAAATGGCGATGTTGATTAATGAGATAGACATATCCAGGATCATGGTCTATGCTCAGCAGATAGAAGAGGCTAAGATCAGAAAGAAAGAGAGGTATAACAAGAGAGCTAGAATGGGTAGCTTCAATTTTAATCAGCCTAAATCAAAGGGCGATAACCGTTCCTAGTTTCATCCAAAATCTTTAGTTCCAGCTTCTTCCTCAGCTAGTGCTCAAGTTCCTAAGTTCAGAAATAGTAACAACGATAGGGCGCCAGGCTCTAAATCTTATGGTAGTGTCAGCAGTGCTCAAACAAATCCTCTTTAAGTCACTAATTTATTTCTCAAGAGACTACACTTGATTAATTTGAAGTCACTAGTACACATTTCAAAATACTACACTTAACCATTTTCAACTCTCCAATTCACATTTCAAAGTCACAGTGCATGTGAAGTGATTTTATATACATTGAGAGTTGAGTTTCACTATCTTGACTAGAATTATGCAAGAATTTCAATATTTTGATTCTTGAGCATGAACTTGGTGATGATTTGATGTAACTTTAAAGCATGGGTTTTGAGCCCTAAGTTAAGTATTAATATTTTGAGGAGATTTTCCTTTTAAGCATCCTATGACTATCTTATATTTAGAATTTGAGAAAGATTTGATCTTGATCCTCAGCTTAGATATGGAATCCATATTTTAGTTATTATTACAGTTTATAAAAAACAAATTAGTTTTGATTATAGTTTAAAATAGACAGATGCATAATTAGTTTTTAATTACAAACCTTTATGCTAGCTTTTAAAGTAGATTTCCTACAGAATGAGCATACAGATTAAAGGGAGTAGTATTTAGCATCTAGTGGAAAGTGTGGGTTTAGCGAATCCTACTTCCCCAGAACTACGAGCCAATGTAGGTTCAGATTACCAGATTATTTTTATTTATATATGGATGACAAATACAAATTGTTATCACCTAGATTAGGTTATACTCCTTGTTAAGACTATGACACCTCTCCCTAGCATGAGGTTTTCCCATAAGGGAACTAGGAGTTGGACACTATGATAGCTCACATAGCGTGTGGTCCTTCGGGGTTGTAAGCACTATGTAGAATCTGGGGAACAGACTCGAGGTATTATAAACATGGTATCAAAGCCTAAGGTTCAACAATCACCTAGGAAGTTTGAAAGCCGCATCTAGTAGAGTCTTGTGCATGGGTGTGCAGTGTGCTACATTTATGGACAGGAAGCTATGAGATGTTTTAGGAAACAATTTCCCTTCTTTCAGTATTCATGTTATGAGAGTGAGCATGAGCTCAAGTTAAACTCTCAGTGTAACCCATTTCATCCTTTTCATTTACAGAACATGCCTCCTAAAAGGACTAACAAAAGGAGAAATGGAAATCAGTCAGCACCTCAGACGTTTAGGTAGATCCCTTGGATGAGCATGTCTCCCATATAGAATTCAGAGCTGCATTCACTACTCTAGCTAACTTCGTAGCATCCCAAAATAAATTGCCAGCTGCTGTTCTAGCCAACCCAGTGGCCAATACTGCTGCCACCTGGAATCGAAACTTTACTCAAATGAATCCTCCCCTATTCTCAAGATCTATGCCAGAAGAAGATCCACAGAAGTTCCTCGATCAGGTTCAGAAAGTCACAGATATTATGGGAGTGACTTCTAGTGAAAGTACTGAGTTAGCTTCCTCTTAGCTACAAGGTGTATCTCATACGTGGTTTAACCAGTGAAAGGTAGACAGGGGCGCAAATGCAGAGCCCTTAGAGTGGAAAGAGTTTGGTACTGCCTTCCTAGATAGATTCTTTTCCTTTGAGCTGAGACAAGCCAAGGTGTTAGAGTTTATCAGTCTCAGGTAAGGCAGTATGAGTGTGAAAGAGTATTTCCTCAAGTTTACTCAGTTAGCCAGGTATGCTTCCTATGTAGCAGCAAACAGTAGGTCCAGAATAAGCAAGTTCATATCTAGAGTATCAGATAGTATGGTTAAAGAGTACAGAATGGCGATGTTGATTAAGGTGATGGACATATCTAGGCTCATGGTCCATACTCAGCAGATAAAAGAGGATAAGATCATAGAGAGAGAGAGGTAGAACAAGAGAGCTAGAATAGGTAGCTTTAATTTTAATCAGCCTAAATCAGAGGGTGATAACTATTCCCAGTTTTTTCCAAAATCTTTAGTTCCATCTCCGTCCTTAGTTAGTGCTCCAATTCGTAAGTTCAGAAATGGTAACAACGATAGGGCGCCAGGCTCTAAATCTCAGGGTAGTGTCAGCAATGCTCAAACAAATCCTCTTTGTCAGATATGTGGCAGAAACCATATGGGTATCTACAGAGCTGGCAGTGATGTTTTTTTTGGGTGTGCAAAGCTAGGACACAGAGTCAGAGACTATCCTCAGTCAGGTTTTCAGGGTCAGCATAATCATCCTTCAGCTCAGTCCGGTCGCCCGAATCAACAGGGTGCCTCTTCTAGTGCCACCAGTGGGCAACGCCCAAACAGTCTTTATGCACTTTAGTCCAAAAAATATTAGGAAAAATCTTTTGATATAGTCACTGGTATGTTATAGATCTTCCATTTACATGTTTATGCCTTGCTAGATCCAGGAGCTTCTTTATCTTTTGTAACTCCTTATATAGCCATTAACTTCGGAGTCAGTCCAGAAATTCTAGCAGAGCCTTTCTCAGTTTCTACACCAGTGGGTAAATCTGTCATAGCTCGAGGGTATACAGGATTTGTCCAGTTATGATATCTCAGAATATTACTATAGTAGACCTTGTAGAGTTAGAGATAGCAGATTTTGATGTTATTCTCGACATAGATTGGCCCCACTCATGTTATGCGTCAGTTGATTGAAGAAATAGAATAGTTTATTTTCAGTTTCCTAATAAACCAGTCCTTGGATGGAGGGGTAGTACCACAACGCTTAAGGGTCAGTTGATTTCATACCTTAGAGCAAGAAAAATAATATCCAAGGGATGTGTCTACCATCTTGTGTTACCTTAGAGCAAGAAAAATAATATCTAAGGGATGTGTCTACCATCTTGTGTTAGTCAAAGACTCTAACTCAAAAACTTTAAATCTTGAGTTAGTTCTAGTAGTAAATGAATTCTCAAATGTGTTTCCTGAAGATCTTCCTGGAGTTCCTCCCATTAGGAAAATTGACTTCAAAATAGACCTTCGACCAGATACTCAGTCCATATATATTTCGCCATATAGAATGGCTCTAGCAGAACTCAGAGAGTTAAATGAACAGTTAAAGGATCTCCTAGATAAGGGATTCATTAGGCCTAGTGTTTCCTCGTGGGGCGTACTAGTTTTATTCATGCATAAGAAAGATGGTTCTCTCATAATGTGTATAGACTATCGTCAGTTGAACAAAGCCATAGTCAAGAATAGATATCTAATTTCCAGAATTGATGACTTGTTTGACCAACTTCAGGGTGCTAGTTACTTTTCTAAGATAGACCTCAAATAAAGCTATCATTAACTCAAAGTCAGAGAATGTGATATTCTGAAAACAACTTTCAGAACTCGGTATGGTCACTTTGAGTTTCTAGTCATGTCCTTTGTTCTTACTAATGCCCAGTAGCTTTCATGGACTTAATGAATCGTGTGTTCAATCAGTACTTGGTCATGTTCATTATAGTCTTCATCGATGACATTCTTGTCTATTCCCGTAGCGAGAATAATCACGCAGACTACCTCAAACTAGTACTTTAGACTCTCAAAACTCATTAGTTGTTTGCCAAATTTAGTAAGTGTGAATTTTGGCTAGGTTTAGTAGCATTCCTTGGTCATATTATTTTCGGTGATGGCATTCGAGTTGATCCTTAAAAGATCGAAGTAGTGAGAAACTGCCCTAGACCCATCTCTCTATCAAATATCTAGAGTATTTTGGGTTTACCTAGCTATTACCGTCAGTTTGTTGAAGGATTTTTATCTATTTCATCCCCCATGTCCAGATTGACTCGGAAGAAAGTCCAGTTTCAGTGGTCAGATTTCTGCGAGAAGAGTTTTCAGAAGTTGAAGACTCGACTCACCTCAGCCCTAATTTTGACTCTACCAGATGGTTCAGATGGGTTTATTGTGTACTGTGATGCATCCAGAGTAGGTTCGGGTTGTGTCCTCATGCATAAAGGAAAGGTCATAGCCTATGCCTCCAGACAGCTTACGCTCCATGAGAAGAATTATCCAACTCATGATCTCGAGTTAGCAGTTGTAGTATTTTCCTTAAAGATTTGGAGGCATTACTTATATAAGGTACATATTGATGTGTTCATAGACCAAAAAATCCTTCAGTATGTGTTCTCTTAGAAAGATTTAAATTTGTGTTAGAGAAGGTGGTTAGAGTTATTAAAAGATTATGATTTAAGTGTTCTATATCACCCGAGCAAGGCCAATGTAGTGGCTGATGCTCTCAATAGATTGTCTATGGGTAATGTTGCTCACTTTGAGGATGGTAAGAAGAAGTTAAATTAGGAAGTTCATCAGCTTGCTCGTCTATGTGTCCGCTTAGTCGATTCAGCAGAAGGTAGTGTATGGGTGCAGAACAGTTTCGCATCCTTTCTAGTTTCTGAGGTGAAGAAAAAATAGGATAGAGGTCCCAGTCTAGTTAAGCTTAAAGAGTCAGTCAGAGGTCATAAAGTAGAGGTTTTCTCTCAATGGAAAGATAGTGTATTATATTGCCAAGGTCAGCTATGTGTGCCAGGTGTAGATGACTTGAGGCAGTGAATTCTTGCAGAAATGCATGGTGCGCATTTCTCTATTCATCTAGGGGACACTAAGATATACCATAATTTGTGGGAGATCTACTGGTAGAGTGGGATGAAGAGAGACATTGCTGAGTTTGTAGCTAAGTGCTCTACATGTCAACAAGTTAAGATTGAGCACTAGAATCCTAGTAGGTCTATGCAGGAGTTCAGTATTCCCACTTGGAAGTGGGAAGAAGTGAATATGGATTTGGTGATAGTTTTACCTCGTACCCGTCATCAACATGATTCTATTTGGGTTATCATGGATAGGATGACTAAATTAGATTATTTCTTTCCAGTCCATACCTTCTATTCAGCTGAGGACTATGCCAAACTCTATATCAGGGAGTTGGTAAAGTTACACGAAGTCCCAGTGTCCATTACTCAAATAGAGGTACCCAATTTACTTTTCATTTCTAGAAAACATTCCAAAAGGGTATTGGTACCTAAGTTCACCTCAGTACAGCCTTCCACCCTTAGATAGATGGTCAAACAGAAAGGATCATTCAAACTCTAGAAGATATGCTAAGAGCATGCGTTGTCAATTTTAAGGGTAGTTGGGTTGACCACTTGCCCTTGATCGAGTTTGTATATAATAACAACTATCATTCCAGTATTCAGATGGCTTTGTTTAAAGCTCTCTGCGGTAGGAGATGCAGATCTCCAATTGGTAGGTTCGAGGTAGGTGAGGCCACAGTAGTAGTGCTTGACCGAGTATTTAATGTCTTAGAGAAGGTTCAGTTGATCAGAGAAAGACTTAGGGTTACCTAGAGCTAACAGAAATCATATGCAGACGTGAGGAGAAAGGATCTCGAGTTTGAGATCGGTGATTTTTTGTTCTTGAAAATCTCTCCCATGAAAGGAGTAAAGAGGTTTAGCAAGAAGGGAAAGATCAATCCTTGATATGTTAATTCTTACATAATTCTCAGCTATTTTGTAAAGGTAGCTTATGAGCTTGAGTTGTCTTCGAATCTAGCCTCAGTTCATCCAGTATTCCAAGTCTCCTTGCTAAAGAAATGCATTGGTGACCCAACAATCATAGTTCCTTTAGAGGATGTAATTATTCAGAATATTCTCTCTTTTGAAGAGGTTCCAGTCCAAATCCTAAATCATCAGATTCGTAGACTGAGGAACAAAAAAGTTCCCTTAGTCAAAGTCCTTTGGCGGAATCAGTCTATAGAGGGAGCTACTTGGGAAGCAAAAGCAGATATGCGGACCAAGTATCCTCACCTCTTCTCCACAACCTCAGATCTAGCTTAAGGTAACTATCTTCCTTATATTTACTCAGTTCTATGTCCAGCTATAATTATAACTTGGTATCCATTACTATTGCATATTCAGTTATGCATTCATGAACCAGTTCAGTCATGTACTCATGCATCAGATATACATGTTCAGTATGAAAATCCAGCTTATCAGTAGCTTCAATCATGTAGTCATGCATCAGATATGTATGTTCAATGTGTAAACTCAGTCTATTAGTGTCTCAGCTTAATCAGTCTTATTCGAGGATGAATGTTCCCGAGGGGGAGATATTGTAATACCTCATATTTTCTTAGCTTAAAATTAACTCTTAGTTCATGAGTTATCCAATATAAAAGTTTTGAAATGCTCATTATTTTTCAGTTTAGAACCTGCCATTGCGTAGAAAATTGAATCAGTTTTTCACCGATATAAAATTTGCGTAAATTCGATAACCGGGTAAGAAGTTATGCCTATTTTAAGTTCAATCATTAAACACCGTAATTCAGGCCAGTAGCGTGTTGCGGAGTAAGCTAAAATAGTAATTGTCAGTTTCTAGTGAGGTATCACAATATCGTGCATCGCGCCAAAGTTCATTTTTACATTTGTCAATTTTCAGTGAGCCAACGCGATTGTACCGCATCGCGTCGAGCTTCCACGTCCTATACAGTATTGCAACGCGATTCCACCATATCACGCCACCATCTCTATTCCCAGTTGTCATTTTTAGTGGCTTGGCGTGATAGCAGCGCGTCGCACTAGGGCCCAAAATTGGGTTTTTCAGTATGAATTTTTAAGTCGTTCTCAGGTGTAAATGGGTATTTTTTCTACGGCCCTAATCAGTCTAAACATGAAATTTACCCATAAATAACCCATTATCTTATCATTTATTGAAATATTAAGTCATTCTCTCTCAAAAGGGGCTAAACCCTAGCTTCAAGAAACAAGAGCCAAAATCAAGAGCTCTCTAAGAACCTTCAAGAATTAGCAATCCAAGGTATGTTAGGTGTTCATCTATAGGTTTCTTTCACCCATAGAGTCCACGAATCTATTTTAAAAACACAAGATTGTTGAATTATGAACTTCCATGCTTGAATTGAATTAAATTCATGTTCATGTTATTGTTGGGTTTTTGTCCATGATTAAATTACATGCTTTTATGAAATTGATCCTAGTATGTGTTGATTTACATGATATTCATGATAAACCCTTCAATTTGCAAGTTGATTGTTAAAACCATGTCAACCCTAAGTGTTTATGATTTAATGATTCAGTTATGCCTCCTGATGTGTTTGATAAAATGCCTATGTGAATGAAATAGTGTCATTATAACATGATAGCATGTATTCTCCATTCATGTACAAGTTAATGCATTAAAAGTGTTTGATAAAATGTCTTTATGAATGAATTATGGACAAGTGTACATTGTTATATATTTCAAAATTACGCTATGCCTTTCTTTTATGCTATCGAGTCCTGGGGATATTTAATAACCGACAATTTATATGTTTACCTAGAGCCAGTATCAGTTACAGAATCTCAGTCATGTCATGATCAGTAGTACTCTAAGTCATTTGAAGAACTCAATAGAACTCAGTCGATTATTAAACTCAGGAAAACTCAGTAAACTTAGTATTCAGTCTAGTCCAGTTCAGTATACTCAATTCAGTGTCTTTTAGTTGGGAGTAGGATTCAACGCCGAGTGAACCCAAGGATAGGGGCTCACCTGCCAGTAAAGAGTGTGATCCTTAGAAGCAATCCTTGCATTCCAGAACTACATAACCAGTGTAGGTTGAGACATCAAACCTGCTAATTGAGGGTTGATGAGGTGTTTTAACCTATTAGATAAGGGTTCCACCGTTCTCATTAGTGTACCTACCAGATGAGGGAAACTGTCCAGTATCTTTACCCGTGGCACGGTACTGATACCCTTCTAACTGAGGTCACAGGTTGGACTACAACTCAATTGTCTTATCTTATTTGGGGCATATCAATTAGATAATTACCTTTCACAGTCTCAGTTTCAGTCTTTAGAATAGAACTTAGTTCAGTTCTACAGAATTTGGACTGTCAAATACAGTCAATTAGTATCAGTAACTCAGTTATCAGTAACTTCAAATATTAGTTACTCAATATTAGAACTCAGGACTTAGCATCAGATAATCTTAGTCACAGTATTTATTTATATGCACAGTTTTGCACACTCAGTTTTACAGTAGTATCAGTTATCCATGTATTCTTATGTTCAGTTACTCTATATCATACAGTTTGTTATTGTTCATGCATATGAACCCTTGCATTAAGCCTCACCTCATCTAGCATACCAGTACATTACACGTACTGACGGATACTCTTTCTTTATGCTATGATGTCTTATATCATAGGTTCGGATGCTCAGGTTCCCGCCCGTGCATAGACAGATTCAGGTTCAACCAGCAATATCAGCTTTAGTAGTGAGCCCTCATCTGTCGAGGATATTCTTTCATTTTATTATTATAATAGATTTACAGGTTCAACCAGCAATATCAGCTTTAGTAGTGAGCCCTCATCTGTCGAGGATATTCTTTCATTTTATTATTATAATAGATTTAGTATTTCAGTAGATGGAGTTAGTTGGTGGATTGTCCCATCAACTCCACATTCAAACAGTTTAGTTAAGAGGCTTTTCAGACTAGATTTCAATCAGTATTTAATTTTATAGATATTATTACAGACGATATATTTTATCAGTATTTTAGATGTTTTGAACCTTATGGAATTTCAGCCTGTTATTCCACATTTATTAATGTATCATGTTTTAGTGCTTATAGAAGATATAAGTCATGTGTTAGATTGTGGTCCTTCGGGGTCGTAAGCATTGTGTAGCATCTGGGGTATAGACTCGGAGCATTACATAGCTTGCATAAATTGAAAATAGATTACAATTATAGCTTTTAGAACTAAGTGTTATAGCTTGCAAGATTTATACAGTATGCTTTATGGTTCATGATTCATGATTTTCAGCTTTCAGTTATTCAAGTTAACGTGAGCCATTTACATTTAGCATGCATATTTAATGAGTATATATAAATATTGAGTTATTGTTTCACCTATGCACTCACCCCCACGTACTCAGTACATTCCAAAAGTACTGATCCACATATATGTCTATGTGCTACATAGTTTCATAATGTAGGTTCAAGTGCTCAGTTCCAGCAGTGTGATTGACCGTGAGTATCTTTATATACATCTCTCCAGTTGATGAGTCCTCATAGTTTGGGGACCCAGTGATTCAGATTTTTAGCTTTCCAGATTAGTTTATTTAGTTATGTCAGACAATTTGAGCCAGCTAGGGGTCTGCCCCAATGACTTTCTCGTAGCAGTATTAGAGGCTTGTCCGACTATTAGATATATTTCAGTTATTCAATGTTGGTTGTTTCAGATTTCCTAGTTAAGTATTTCCAAACATTATGTTCAGTTGAACTCAGTCCAGTTTAGATAGTATTTTAGTATTTTAGCGTACCACATGCTTATAATATCTTTACTTGAGTCATCAGAATGAGTAGCAGGCTTGCAGGGTTAACTTAGGACTAGTTGCAGTTTGGAGCACCGTGTGGCATCTCGGGACCCATTTTTGGGATGTTACAAACTTGGTATCAGAGCCTAAGGTTTAAAAAGTCCTAGGGAGTCAGACAAGATGCATTATGTAGAGTTTAGATCATGGATATTAAGCATACCACATTTATGAGCAAGAGACTATGAGACATTTTAGGAAATCACCCTTTTCTTTTATGATCTGTCATACTTATAGTGTCTCTATCTACTTTTAACTCATGCTCTTATGTGACAGTTGAATATGCCTCCTCACCGAGCTAATACATGCAAAAATAATAACTAGCCACCCTAGACTGCTAACCCTATGAATGAAAATGTATCCCATGCTGAATTTTGAGATGCCTTTCAAGCATTGTCCAAGATGTGATTGCCAATATTCATGGCAACCATCAGGCAGCAGTCTACTTCAGCAGAATGGGGATTTAGCATCAGCCAAAATTCGTGACTTCATAAGAATGAATTCGCCTAAGTTCTTTAGGTCAAAGAAAAGTGAGGACCCATAACTTTACTTAGATAAGGTAAGAAAGAAAGATCATCCATATTATGCATATTACTAATGAGGAGAGTGTAGAGTTGGTATTCTATAGGCTAAAGGATAGGGCATATTATTAGGTGGTTATGTGAAAGAATAGTAGAGGTGAGAATGCAACTCCTATGAGTTGGCAGGTATTTCAGGATGTATTTCTAGACAGGTTCTTTCCATGTAAAATAAGAAAAGCTAAAGTAGAAGAATTTGTGAACCTGAGAAAGGGCTCAATAATATGAAGGAGTACTGCCTTAAGTTCAGTTAGTTGTCTAGGTATGCCCTTAACATGATGGTTAACCTTAGGTCGAGTATGAGTAAGTTTGTTATTAGAGTATCTAGTTTGGTAGTCAAGGAGTGTAGGAATGCTATGCTTATTGGGGATATGGATTTTGCTAGACTAATGATTCATGCCCAACAAATTGAGGTAGAAAAGTTAAAGGGGGAGAGAGAGGGGAAATAAAAAGTCTAGAACCAAAAAGTTTGAATATGGCCAGAAAAAGTTTGGAGGGGGAAATCGTTTGTAGTTTCAGAGTCGTTCATCCATGCCATCCCCATCTACAGCCAGTGCTCCCGCTCTCAGAGCTAGGCAGGAGCAGTGGGGTAAGACCTCTATGTCCAGATCTCAGAATAGTGTAAGTGGAAAACCTATTTATCCTCCATGTGCTAAGTGTGGTAAGAATCATCTTAGTGAGTGCTTATTGGGATAGAAAGGTTGTTTTGGTTATGGTAAGTTGGGTTATGGAATCAAAGAGTGTCCGTATGCTAGGAAAAGAAATAGGAATGCTCGTCCCCAAACTCAGGCTACTAGTGCAGCAGCTCCTCTAGGTCGCTCAGTTCTTCCTCAAGGCACATCATCCAGTACCGGTGGTGGTCAGCACTAGAATTAGTTTTATGCTTTACCATCCCATTAGGAGTAGGAGAGCTCACTAGATATTGTTATTGGTATGCTTCGTGTCTTTTATCTTGATGTTTATATGTTTTTAGACCCGGGGTTGAATCTCTCTTATGTGACCCCGTTAGTTGCAGTAAATTTTAGGGGAGGACCTAAAAAACTCCCTGAGCCCTTCTTAGTTTCTACACCAGTGGGTGAGTCAATTATTGCCAAACAGATCTATAGAAAGTGTCCTATCATAGTCCTTCATAAGATCATATTAGCAGATTTAATAGAGTTAGACAAGGTTGATTTTGACCTTATTCTTGGTATGGATTGGATTCATTCCTGTTATGCATCTATAGATTGTTGCACTCGAGTAGTGAAGTTTCAGTTTCCTGATTTTCCAGCCTTTGAGTGGGAGGGTAATTCAGTGTCTCCCAAGAGTCATTTTATATCCTATCTTAAAGCCAGAGAGTTGATATCAAAAGGGTGAATCTATCATCTAGTTTGAGTCTAAGACACTCAGTCTAAGGCTCCAATAGTTCAATCAGTCCGAGTAGTCAATGATTTTCCTGAAGTTTTTCCCAAAGATTTGCCAGGGGTACTTCTCGATAGGCAAATAAAATTTGGTAGTGACCTTCTTCTAGATACTCAGCCCATCTCCATTCCTCCATATTGTATGGCTCTAGCCAAGCTTATAGAGTTAAAAGAGCAACTTAAAAACCTCTTAGATAAAGGTTTCATAAGGCCTAGTGTTTCTCCATGGGGTGTTCCCGTCCTATTCGTACAAAAGAAAGATGGTTCTTTGCGAATATGAATTGATTATTGTTAGCTGGATAAAGTCACAGTTAAAAATAGATATTCTCTCCCTAGAATTAATGACTTATTCAACCAAATCGAAGGTGCCAGTTACTTACCTTAGATTCGATAATCACCAGCTCAGAGTCAGAAAATGTGACATTCCAAAAATAACTTTCAGAGCCCGGTATGGTGATTTTGAATTCCTAGTCATGTCCTTCGGGCTGACAAATGTCACAGCAGCCTTTATGGATTTGATGAACTATGTGTTCAAACAGTACCTATACATATTTGTCATAGTCTTTATCGATGATATTATTGTCTATTCTTATAGTGAGGATGACCATCAAGACCATCTTAGAATTGTTTTGTAAACTCTTAGAGACCACTAGTTGTTTGCCAAATTCAACAAGTGTGAATTTTAGCTAAGGTTAGTAGCTTTCCTCGGTCATATCGTTTCCAGTGATGGCATTAGAGTTGATCCTCAAAATACTGAAGCAGTGAGAAACTAGCCTAGACCCATCTCTTCATCATTTATCAGGAGTTTCTTGGGTTTAGATGGCTATTATAGATGGTTTGTTGAGGGGTTTTCGTCTATTGCATCCCCTATGTCTAGATTGACTCAGAAGAAAGTTAAGTTTCAGTGGTCAGATTTTTGTGAGAAGAGTTTTCAGGATTTGAAGGCCCTACTCACTTCATCCCCAGTCTTAGCATTACCTTATGGTACAGATGAATTTGTTGCCTATTGTGATGCTTCTAGGGTTGGTCTGGGTTGTGTTTTGATGCAGAGAGGTAGAGTCATAGCATATGCCTCTAGATAGCTTAAGCTTCACAAAAAGAACTATCCGACTCATGATCTTGAATTAGCTATTTTTGCGTTTGCTTTGAAAATCTAGAGGCACTATCTTTATGGGGTGTATGTTGATGTGTTTACGGATAATAGAAGTTTGCAGTATGTGTTTACGCAAAGAGAGTTAAATCTTTGTCAGAGAAGGTGGCTAGAATTGTTCAAGGATTATGACATGAGTGTTTTGTATCATTTAGGCAAGGCCAATGGTGTGGTAGACACCTTTAATAGACTGTCAATAGGTAGTGTTGCTCATATGGAGGATGATACGAGAGAACTAGTTTGGGAAGTTCACCGGTTAGCTAGATTGGGTGTAAGAGTGGTTGACTTAGCTGAGGGAAATGTTTGGGTTCAGAGTAGTTAAGAATCTTCTCTAGTCTCTGAGGTGAAAGCAAAGTAGGAAAAGGATTCTAATCTGGTCAAACTGAAGGGGTCGTTTAAAGACCAAAAGATGGAGGTTTTCTCCCAAGGGGGAGATAGTGTGTTGAGATACCAGAGTAGATTGTGTGTACCGTGTGTTGATGATTTGAGGTAGCAGATTATTGAAGAAGCACATGGTAAGCATTATTTCATTCATCCAGGAGCCACCAAGATGTACCGTGATTTGTGGGAAGTCTATTGGTTGAGTGGTATGAAGAAAGATATAGCAAAATTTGTAGCCAAGTGTGCAACTTGCCAGTAGGTTAAGGTAGAGCACCAACGATTTGGTGGCATATTGCATGAGTCTGGTATTCCCACTTGGAAGTGCGAAAAGGTAAACATAGACCTTGTGACAGAATTACCCCATTCGCGTAGACAACATGATTCTATTTAGGTTATTATAGATAGATTGACCATATCAGCCCACTTCTTGCCAGTTCACACGTCCTGTACAACTAAGGATTATGCTAAGATGTATATTAGATAGTTGGTTAGATTGCATGGAGTTCCCTTGTCCATTATTTTAGATAGGGGTACTCAGTTTACCTCTCTATTTTGGAAAGCCTTTTAGAAGGGTCTTGGTACCCAAGTTTATCTCAGTTCAGCTTTTCACCAGCAGACAGATGGTCAGGCAGAGAGGACTATTCAGACCTTAGAGGATATGTTATGGGCATGTGTTCTATACTTCAAAGAAAATTAGGATGACCACTTTTCCTTGATTGAGGATGCTTACAACAATAGTCACCATTCTAGTATACAGATGGCCCCATTTGAGGCTCTTTATAGGAGAAGATATAGATATCCAGTCGGTTGGTTCGAAGTGGGTGAGGCTGCTTTGATTGGGCCAGATATGGTGTTTGAAGCCATAGAGAAAGTTCAGTTGATTCAAGAGAGTTTGAAAGCAGCCTAGAGTCATTAGAAATCTTATGCAGATGTAAAAATGAGAGATCTTGAGTTTGAGGTTAATAATCTTGTTTATTTAAAGGTTTCACTCATGAAGAGGCTGAAGAGATTTGGAAAAAAAGGGAAGCTTAGTCCCCGATATGTAGGACCTTATAGTATTTTGAGTCGTGTGGGAAAGGTAGCATATGAGCTTGAGCTACCCGCAGATTTGTCATCAGTTCACCAAGTGTTCCATGTATCCTTATTGAAGAAGTGTATGGATGATTCAGCTGTTGTAGTCCCTCTAGAAAGCACAGATATTTAGAATAGGCTTTTATACGAAGAGTTCCCAGTATAGATTCTTGATCACCAGATCCATAGAATAAGGAACAAAGAAGTTCCCTTGGTCAAAGTTTTATGGCAAAATCAGTCTGTTGAGGGTGCCACTTGGGAAGCAGAAGCAGATATTCGAACAAAGTACCCTTATATCTTCTCCACAAACTCAGATCCAGCCTAAGGTAACAGTCTTTGTTTCATTCATATAGTTAACTTTATTTCAATTCATGCATCACAGATTAGTTCAGTGGCTCATTATGTTTTAGATTCAGTCATGTAGTTTTGTTTTAGTTATGCATGCCAGTACATAGTCTCAGTTCCTCAGTTTCCTCAGTTTAGCTAGTTTCATTCAAGAATGAATGTTCTTAAGGGAGAGATATTGTAATACCCTGTATTCTTTCTAGTTCAATTCAGCTCAAAATAAGCACACTGGAGACTTAGGACATGAAATTTTAGCTAAGTGTTGGAGACTTAGTCTCATTTTTTGGCCTCTAAACTTTGACAGTTTTATTCTTGACCTTTCCAACCTTAGAATGTCAATTTCTAAGTTGTTTCATGATCAGGGTAGTCTATAGTATCTTTGGGGTAAGTTTTGGAATTTTTGAAGAAGGTTTGGGGTATGTTTGGTTGGCCAAAATAGAATATCGACGCGATATAGACCCGCTGTGTCGGTGGCACCGTCGGGTAGGCAATGCAATGCATCGCTAATCGCATCATAATGAGCCACACAACATGTCACTGATTGCGTCGGTACCCAATTTTTGTGTTATTAAATGACGGGTTTATGGGGGCAATTGAGTCTTTTAACCTCACCCAAATCTGCCCAAAACACACAATTTTAGCCCCAAATAGCATAGATGCTTCATTATTCATCTTTTTCTTCTTCAAGAACAAAACCCTAGCTCCAAGAATCAAGAACAATTCCATAACTCCTACTCCAAGAATTCCTATCATCCAAAGTTCCGAGTTCAAGAACTTCATGAAGAAGCTTCAAGAACACCATTAGAGATTCAAAAGTTCAAGCTTTTACATCCAATTCATCAAGCAAGGTATATGGGGTTATGAACAAGGATCCTCTTTCATCCTTGTGCCCAAAACTAATTTTTAAATTTAAATTTACATGAAATTATATGTTTTACAGTTTAGGGTTCATACCGAATTATCATTATTTGAAGATGTTGATGTTACAAGTGATTAAATGTAAAATTACATCTTTACTTTTGTATGTTTATGCGTGTGAAGTGATTTTATATACATTGAGAGATGAGTTTCACTATCTTGACTAGAATTATGCAAGAATTTCAAGATTTTGATTATTGAGCATGAACTTGGTGATGATTTGATATGAGTTTAAAGCATGGGTTTTGAGCCCTAAGTTAAGTATTGATATTTTGAGGAGATTTTGCTTTTAAGCACCTATGACTAGCTTATTTTTAGACTTTGAGAAAGATTTGATCTTTTAATCCTCAGCTTAGATATCGAATCCATATTTCAGTTTTTATTATAATTTATAGAAAATAGATTAGTTTTGATTACAGTTTAAAACAAACAGATGCATAATTGTTTTTTGTTATTACAAACCTTTATGCTAGCTTTTAAATTGGATTTCTTATAGAATGACATACAGATTAAATATAGTATTTAGCACCGAGCGGGAAGTGTGGGTTTAGAGCATCCTACTTCCCCAGAACTATAAGGCAACTTAGGTTTAGATTACTGACATCGCCCAAGCGCACACGCAAGTGTACGTGATCTACCAAGTAGTAAAGTGGCCTTCAAGAAAGCCGAGTTATCGATCCCATAGGGACTTTTGTTAAACAACTATCTAATTCTAGTTTAACGATTGAGATAAAGTAAACAAGAAGGTTTTAGAATTGTAAACTAAAAAGAAACTAAACTAATGCAGTAAAGTAATGACTTAGGACAATCAATGGATAGAAGCCCAGGTTTAAGGCTTACAACCAATCATACTATATCATTGATCTTTATTCGTTAGATTTCTTATCGTGGTTGTTGATTCATAGGGTTAATCGCATGATTATGGTTTTCCAACCTCTAATCCTCTTCCTAAGTTGGACCTTAAATCTACATCGTTGAGCGGGGATGTAATAATCCAATTAAGTTATGTAAACTGTCATCCTACATGTGAATCAAGTAAGGAATCTAAGTACATCCATGTCCTAGATGCTAATTTAAGTTTCTTATTTTATAAAGAAACAAGAACCATACTTTGCTTATTCCCTTGTTCTATCTCCCTATTCTCTCTTTCGAGATCACAAGGTTGAAAATTGATGTATTCTAAGGGTAGCTACTCCTTAAAATAGTTAAAATAGGAATAAACACGCAACCAATAATGATAATCAAATCAACAAACTTAATTCAAAATGAAAGTAGTAATGATCTTGGTCTTAACCCCGTAAAGGGAGTTTTAGCCTTTAATGAAAATATTTATCATCCAATCCCTTGGATTGATGATACAAACCATGAAAGAAACTAAATATAAGATAATAAAACCCTAAAGAATGTGTAGAGTAGACTCCTCTTGTTCAAAGATGCCCAAAAGTATGTAAAAATGTGATACAACATGTATTTATAACATAGGGGTAAGCCAAGTCCGTGTTGGAGTTGAATTAGGTTAAAAACCCAGGGGTGGAGTAGACCATGAATCACACCCTATATTCCTATGGAATATAGCATATGACACACCCTCTATTCTATATGAATAGAGCGTGCGACACACACTTATCTCATGCCTTCACTAGAATTTGCTTCCTGAATTTTGGTTAAGTATTGGTCCTTTCTCCTTTCATCCCTTATCTTGTGGTATATTTCGAATGATTTTACAGATTATATATCATTAATATATTATCATATTAAGCTCATAAAGGATCATACAAGAAAACACCACAAATTAGAGGTACAAACACACAATATCCATCACGATGAATAAAAAACAAGATCTTAGACTAAGTTGATTTCCATGATCTTTCACTTCAAGTTTCGACTCTTCTCTTGACTCACTTGAACATTGTAAACTCCTAATAACTTGTTCCACATATAATAACACATTTAAAACTATATGTAACACACTAAACACAATATATTCCAACAAGATATACTAGACAAGTAACTAGCTCAAGCTAGAAAGACTAGTTTTCTCTATTGAACTCTAATTGACTCTTTCAAGTACCAACTTACTTGAAATTCACTTTGATACACATTTATATCATTATCAACCCATATAGGATATAATCACCCTCAAAAAAAGGCTATAAAGACTCAAATAGCAATGCTAGAATGGATAAATACACCCAACATCAATGACCAGATTATTCCTATTTCTATATAGATGACAGATACAGATTGTGATCACTTAGATTAGGTTATACTCCTTGGAAAGAGTATAAAACCTCTCCCCAATGTGAGGTTTTCCCATAAGGGTAATTATAATAGAAAATAATTAAAGAAAAACTTTAATAATAGAAGAACCTCCCTTACAGAATAGTTTTTTTTTAAAAGTATTTCCCTACAGCCTACAAAATAGAGTAATTATAATAGAAAATAATTAAAGAAAAACTTTTAGAAACCAAGTGTACAGGCTCACGATTTTATTCAGATATTGTTTTACATAAGTCATTAGCCATGATATTTCAGCTTTCAATTACAGATATAAAGGTGAATTCTTTTACACTTAGCTTGCATAAATTGAAAACAAATTACAAGTACAGATTTTAGAACTATGTGTTATGGCTTGCAAGATTTATACAGTAAGCTTTATGGTTCATGATTCATGATTTTCTGCTTTCAGTTATTCAAGCTAACGTGAGACATTTACATTTAGCATGCATTATTTTATGAGTAGATGTAAATGTTGAGATATTATTTTACTTATGCATTAACCCCCAAATACTTAGTACATTCCAAAAGTATTGATCCATATATATGTCTATGTGCTACATTGTCTCATAATGTAGGTTCAGGTACTCAGTTTCAGCAGCGTGATTGATTGCGAGCATCTCTATCTACATCCCGACAGTTGGTGAGTCCTTATAGTTCTAGGGCCGAGTTATTCAGATTTTCAGATTTTTAGATTAGTTTATTTAGTTATGTTAGACAATTTGAGCCAGCTGGGGGTCCATCCCAGCGACTCTCTAGTAGCAGTATTAGAGGCTTGTCCAACTATTAGATACATTTTAGTTTTTTAGTGTTGGCTGTTTCAAATTTCCTAGTTAAGTATTTCTAGACATTATGTTTAGTTGAACTTAGTCCATTTCAGACAGTATTTTAGTATTTTAGCATACCGCATGCTCATATTATATTTACTTGAGTCATCAGAATGAGTACCAGTCTTTCAGGGTTAGCTCAGGACTACTTATAGTTAGGAGCATCGTGTAGCATGTCAGGACCCATTTTTGGGGCGTTAAACAGGTGCATAGACTTTTTCATAGTTAATTTAATGGCTTTGCTTGTAGACTTTATGTACGAGTCTTGCCTTGTATCTCTCTACCTTTCCATGAGCATTCTTCTTTGCCTTGTATACCCATTTGACTCCAATTGCTTGATGATTTTTAGGAAGAGTTGTTAACTCCCAAGTGTTGTTCTTTTTTATCGACTGAATTTCTTTCTCCATGGCTTATCTCTACCTTTTGTCTGTAACAACTTTATCAAAATTCATTGGTTCACTGTCAGCATAGAGACAACATAAAAAATCAAAATTAGTAACTTCTTCTATGTCATCATAGAGTTCTTGTATGTTCCTCATTCTCTGTGGCCTTTCACTTGAACTCTAATCTTAAGAAGAAGGAGATGCAACATTTGTCGGTAGGGTTACATCCTGTGTGGGTGCCATGGTATCCTGCTCTTCTTCATCTCTAAATTATGGAAGAAAATCATATGTTCTTTCTTTCTGAGCCTCCTGACCTTCCCAATTCCATGATACTTCTTTATCAAATTCAACATCACGACTGACCACTACTTTGTTGTTGCTTAGATTGTATAACTTGTAGCCTTTTGAACTAGAGTCATAGCCAATGAACACATACTTGACTCTTCAATCATCAAGTTTATCTCTCCCTTGATGTGGAACATGAGTATAGTCTATTCTCCCAAAAGTTCTCAAGTGTTTGACACTTGGCTTTCTTTCGCTCTATGCTTCTTGAGGTATTTTATCTTTCACATTTCTTGTTGGAGACCTATTTCTTAAATAAACTGCACATGAAATAGCCTCAACCCAAAATTCTTTTCGCATATTTTTATCTTTCAACATACATCTTGCCATATTAAGAATTGTTCTATTATTTCTTTCTGCAACTCTATTTTGTTGGAGCGAGTAAAGTACCATTAGAGGGCGATGAATTCCATGAGACTAACAAAAGTCATTAAATTCCTTTAAAGTGAATTCTCCTCCTCTATCGGACCTTAAGCTTTTATTTCATAGTCACTGTCTTTTTCTATAAGTGCTTTGAAATTTTTAAAAGAAACAACAGCTTCTAATTTTTGCTTTAAGAAATATACCCAAGTCTTTATACTGAAATCATCAATAAAGAGTAAGAAATATTTATTTTAACCAAAAGAAGGTTGATTTATAGGACCACACACATCGGTGTGAACAAGATGACGTGAATTATTTGCTCTTGACGTGGTTTCCTTCGGAAAACTCCTCCTTGTATGTTTTCCAAGAAGGAAAGCTTCACACAACTGATTGGGATGATTGATTGATGGAATTACATCAACCATGTTCTTGTCTCCCCTTGATTTGAGATCTTCAAACTTTAAATGTCCAAATCGCATGTTCCAACACCACAACTCATTTTGCACATTAGCCTTCAAACTCTTTGCATTAATGGTCTTAAGATTCAAAGAAAATAATCTATTTTTTTTCCATATGTACTTTGGTAATTAAATTATTACTTGAATCTCTAAGTCAAAGATGCATATTTTTCATATGAATATCATATCCTTTTTCAATAAGTTGTCCCAAACTCAAAATATTATTTTTTAGTTTTGGCACATAGTAAACCTCATTGATAATTTGTGATCACCATTTTTATAGGATATCAAAATCATACCTATTCCTTCAATTTGAATCTTTGAGGTATCTCCAAAAGATACATTACCTCTCTTCACATTCTTTATCTCCACAAATTGGTCTTCGTATCTACAAATATGATTGCTTGCTCCATTATTAAGATACCATGGACTGTAATCATCTGTATCATCTTCTGTGAGTGCCATTAATAATGTTGACTCATTTTTTTCTTTGTTGTTGTCAACAAGGTTAGCTTTTTCTTCAACATTACTACGACAGTCTCAAGAGTAATGTCCAAATTTATGACAGTTGTAGCACTCAATTTTAGATTTGTCATACCTCATTTCATTGGTACCTTTATAAACTCCACGTCATCTTCCTCCTCGTTGTCCACAACCACGACCTCTGAATGTTTGGTGATTTTAATCTTCATTGTTGAATTTGTTGATATAACTCCTTTCTCTTTCATGACCTCCATGGCAGCCACGACCTCGCCATTGTCCATTTTCTCTGTAACTTTTTTCACCTCCAAAATCTTTGAAGGATGCCTGAGATTTAAGAAGTTTCTCTAATGGCTCTTCTTTTCTTCTTTTCATTCTTTCTTCTTGGGCTTGTAAAGAACCTTCCAATTGCTCTACTGTCATAGAGTCTAAATCTATAAACTCCTCAATAGTACACATCACATAATCAAATTTGGGTGTTAAAGAGCGAAGGATTTTTTCTACCATACGTAAATCATCTACTTCCCATACCTTCTTAGTTGAATAACAACACCCATCACTCTTGAACAAAAATCCAAAATGGATTTGGATTCTTTCATTTTTAAAACTTCAAAATCATCCCTTAGAGTTTGAAGTTTTACCTCTTCACCTTATCAACTCCTTGGAAAGAATTTTGTAAATTCTCCCAAGCTTCCTTCGAGGTGGTTGCATCAGCCACCTTCTCAAACATACCATCATCCAGACATTGATGGATGAGAGAGGTTCCTTTTGATCTTTCTTCCTTGTCTTAATCAAGACATCTTTTTCATTTTGAGACAGAATCTCCTTATTGGCAAGTTTTGTATACCCTTTGTCTACAATGTCCCAAATATCTTGAGAACCAAGAATGGCTTCCATCCGTAGGAACCATTTTTCATAATTTTCTTTTGTAAGGCGGGGGTACTGAAAAGACAGTGGACTATTATTTACCATGGCTCTAATACCATATTGTTGGAAAAATAAATATTCTCACCCAGGATAATATCCACACAAATAACATAACAAGAGAGTAACAACGACACCAAATATTATAACGGAATAAATAAAATACCCAATGGAGTAATACAATAATACTGATTACAACTTGGCAGTGTCAAACGACTACTACTCTTTATAAATGAAACAACACATTTTTATTTCTCATAACTCACTACAATATTAATCCCACACTATTATCTCACAGGCTATAGAATATATGTGGATTGCTCTCTTTTCTCTCTATTGCTCTCTCAATTTTGGTGTGTTTTGGAATAATGGTAAATTCATCTATTTATAGATGAACATTCAAGCTTAAAACAAACAAACACCATGTCACAACACCAAATTACAAATTCATGTTACAATAGCAATCTATGTCACTACATTAGGCATGTTTCAATACTAATTTTCTTGTTATTTTTTTATTTAATTTATTTTAATTATATTTGATCCCATAATGAAGAAGGTGAAAAACATCCAAGAAAGACATAAAATCGGCTAACGTGGTCAAATTTTTATCATATCAATGTCACCTACATAAGAAAGTGTAATGAGTTTTGGTATGAAAGAGTTGCTTGAGATCTATTGAACCCTAAGAGATTTTGAAGAAATAGGAAAAATGACCAGCAAGTTGGAACAACAGGAATTGTCTTCTCTTAACCCGATCTGGCATATATATATGGTGAGGTACATGAGAAATCCCTAACATATCCATAAATTTAAAGTTGTGTACGTATAAATCTAGACACCGTTGATACCACATCTGTAAAGTTATTCAACGGTGTATGATAGTAACAGGAGAAAGGGTAAAAAGAAAAAAAAAGAAGAAAAATATTAAATAAAAAAGTCGGGAACATGATGAAGGGATGACCATAGAAGAATAATAACAAAGCTCAGGTCATGGAGATTGAATAAGAGTGAGGAAGTCGTGCGACCAAAGGAAATTTGAATATGTCACGACCCAAAACTCAATAGTGATAAAACCTATTATATCCCCCACGATAGGTAAACCAACTCAATATTCAACAGTAAATAATCAAACAAAAATACACCAAGAAGATAAAGCTAAATAAGAATAAGTTTCAACCAAATGCAACACCAATCTCAAGAAGTGCAAGTCATAAGGTATATACCTCTAAAGTAACGAGTACAATGAATGGGTCTAAAATATCTAAAAAAAATGTGAAATAAACAAAACGACTGATATAGAGGAGATCCGGTAGTCTCTGGGGCCAACAATTGCTACCTTAAGAATCTCTACAGGATAGTCATGAAATCAACGTTTGGGGACCGCCGACAACAGTATGTAAGGTGAAGAAAATAAACAAGTGTGAGTACCAACCATCAGTATTCAGTAGCATCATCAACTGACCTTAATTCAAATTGATGGCAAGAACTACACTATTTTCCACCATTCATATAAACCTACAATGATCACTCCTAGTCTAACATTTCATATCAACAACAATATATGAACACAATCACTTTCAAGTAAGCCAATAATTCGCGGCACTTCAAACCTTTTTTGTAATTTCATAATATAAAAATAAAGTTTTACTAATGATATCAAGAAGTGACACTACTAAAAAATAGTTTTTTTGACCACAAAAAACCAACCACAACTTGTGATCGCAAAAAACCGACCATATTTGGTCGGTTTTTTATTTTTAATTTTTTTTTAAAAAAGCGACCACGTGTGGTCGCTTTTATATTTTAAAATTCCAAAATAATCATTTGACTAATTTTTATATCAATTATTATTTATTTAAAAAATTACTACGACCACTTGTGGTCAATTTTTGAATTAAAAAAAAAGAAAATATATAATAAAATCGACCATTTGTGGTCGGTTTTAGTTAAAAAACAATTAAAAAGTATTTTAAAAAGCGATCACTTGTGGTCGGTTTTATTTTAAAAATTAAATTTAAAATATTTTATAAAAGTGACCACAAGTGGTCGGTTTTTGAATTAAAAAATAAAAAAAATTTAAAAAAACCGACCACTTGTGGTCGGCTTTATTTTAAAAAAATAATTAAAAAGTATTTTAAAAAGCGGTCACTTGTGGTTGATTTTATTTTAAAAATCAAATTTAGAATATTTTATAAAAGCCACCACAAGTTGTCGATTTTTGAATTAAAAAAATTAAAAAAATAATTTTAAAAAACCAATCACTTATGGTTGGTTTTATTTAAAAAAACAATTAAAAAGTATTTTAAAAAGCGACCACTTGTGGTCGGTTTTATTTTAAAAATTAAATTTAAAATATTTTATAAAAGCGACCACAAGTGGTCGGTTTTGGAACTAAAAAAAATAAAAAATAAAATAATTTTAAGAAACCTACCTCTTGTGGTCGGTTTTATTTAAAAAAACATAATTAAAAAGTCTTTTTTAAAAAAAGCAACCACTTGTGGTCGGTTTTATTTTAAAAATTAAATTTTTAAAATATTTTATTAAAGCGACCATAAGTGGTCGGTTTTGGAATCAAAAAAATGAAAAATAAAATAATTTTAAAAAACCGACCACTTCTGGTCTATTTTATTTTTAAAACATAATTAAAAAGTATTTTTAAAAAAGCGACCACTTTTGGTTGATTTTATTTTAAAAATTAAATTTAAAATATTTTATAAAAAAGACCACATGTGGTCAGTTTGGAATTAAAAAAAAGAAAAAAGAAAATAATTTTAAAAAATTGACCACTTGTGGCGGTTTTATTTTTAAAAAATAAACTATTTTAAAAAAGAGACCATTTGTGGTCGATTTTTATTAAAAAATAATTATATGCAAAATCAAATATATTACTTTTTAAAATTATACTAATCACACGTAGTCGATAATCAATATAATAATAATAAAAATAAATCAATCTTTGATTTTGTAAGAAAATTATACTAAAAAATATATCAAATAAAATAAATAAATTATGTTAAGCATAATCTTTATCTTTTACTTATGTTTAACTATATAAAATAAATAGTTTTCCTTATATATACGTTAAATGACGTTAAACATGCATAATCTTTGTATAATGAATATGTCTATAACATACAGTTGTGGTAATGAATTTAACGTACAGATATAACTGATAATTCATTAGAATTTAATGAATGTGTTCTATTATGAGGTAATATACTTGTGGATGTGATGTATATAGTACGCATTTAAGAATTCACAGATGATGTAGTGATCAATCGATGAACGATGTAGTAAAAAACTAGTAGAATCTATCCAAACATATTGAATACCTTGATTTGAAATGATAGAAGTAATAATATACTGCACGTTGAAGTTATAATAATGTAAGCTAATCAAATTAATCGATAACTCGTCAAAGTATGTATATGAAATACGTCGCATTATATTATTGGATAATATATACTCGTGTACGTATGTGATGTATATAGTACATTAGAACTTGATAGAGTTGATAGTGTGTATAGGTGTGTGTATATATAGGTATATATATAGTATATGTACATACTATGTAATGAAGATATATTAATGACATAAGATAAACTAATCGATAATTCATCTGAGTATATGTGAAATACGTTGTATATTGTTATGGAGTAGCAAAATCGTGTATGTGATGTATATAGTACGTATTTGAAAGCTGAAAGCCAATTGAATATATTTATATATACGTATATCTCATGTAGTGACATATGCAGTAATCAAAAGCTAGATAATTGAATCTATATATCTAAATATTTTGAATAATATGTTGATATCATACTATTGAGGAAATAGATATTCTGTTTTGAAGTTGTAATAACGTAAGACAATTAATCGATAATTTATCTGATTAACATGCTGTATTACGAGGTGTATATATATATATATATATAATATCATATTTAAAAGCTAATTAACCAAAAATTTATATTAATTTACAAAATTCATTGATATTATTATACGATTAAGGAAATATACTACTCGTGTTAATATGACGATAAAATAACTAATTATCTGATTTATATATATATATGCATTGCATTAAATAATTTGAATGTTGTTATATTATACAATTTATTAAAATTTTAATTTTTTAATCAAAATCGAGCACAAGTGTTCATTTTTCGAATGATAATTTTTTTAAAAAAATAAATGAACCACTTATTTTGGTAATACCCGTTAATGACCCGATCCAACCCAATCTTAATTGACCTTTTCCCTTTGTATGTTATAAACAATATCATATTTATCATATTTAAAAGCTAATTAACCAAAAATTCATGCTAATTTACAAAATTCATTGATATTATTATACGATTGAGGAAATATACTACTCGTGTTAATATGATGATAAAATAACTAATTATATGATTTAACTTTTAAATAAAAATTGACCACAAGTGATCATTTTTCGATAGTATTTTTTTTAAAAAATAAATCAGACACTTATATTTTATTTTGTCAATAATTTTGTTAAAACGTGATTGATTTTCAAAAAGATTTCCAAAAAATCAACCACATGTGGTCGATTTTTTGAAAATTAACTAAAACATATTTTGTTAAATAAATTAAATCCGACCCGACCCAACCTAAGAAAATAACACAAATCCTAAATTAAATCGCGACCCAACAAAATAACACAACAACATACACACATCGTAACACACACACACACTTCTCGATAATTATCTATCGGCCGATCGAGCTTCCACTACCGCCAATGACGAGATTGTAGCCTCCGACCGAGCTTCCACCGCCGTGCTTTTGCCGCTGCCCAGGTACCCATTGTTTTCTTCAGCAAGACAAATTATATTGGAGTGTATTTTCGGTACTTCCTATGTCCCAAATTACCCATCCCAAATTTTCTAATTTGATTTCTCATTTTACTTATTTTTTTCATTAATCAAGAAGTGAATTTTTTTTTCATATTTTACCCTTTGCATTAATTACTTTTTCTTCAAATTAAAATGTAAACATTATTTAGTAGGGGTACTATGGTAAACTAGCCATGTTAACAATTATTTTTCTTAATCAATGTGCCATCTAAATTTGGGACGGATGGAGTATTTGTTAGTATTGACTCCATATGGTTACAAAATAAACAAAGCAAGGATCATTTTAATTATAAAGCTTCATTTGTACACTCTCATTAACCATGTATTTTCTTATATTTGTGTGCATTGTTCAATGTGTTGTTCATAGGTATTTGTACTAGACCTAATCTTAACCAAATTACTTGTACTAGACCTAATCTTAGGGGTGGGAGTTCGATTTTTTGGTTCAGTGTCGGTTCTTTTAGTTGGGTTTTTTCAATTTTCGGTTATAAGATTAGGCGCACCAAAAACCGAACCAAATTAGTTTGGTTTGGTTCAATTTTATTTCGGTTTAATAATTTTAATTTTTCTATTGTGGGCTTGTTTAATGGGCTAAATTCTATTTGTGAGTTGGACTATTTTTTAATGTTAACCACTTGTTTTAATAACCACTTGTACAAAAAAGAAGCAGACTATAATCTCTATAAAACTGCAAAGTGTAAAGTGTAAATATTATATTTTAAGAAAAATAAACACCAACAGAAATACAACAACAACAACAACAACAACAAACCATTATAAGAATAAGTTATATTATATTACGGGTGCTTCCTGGAGACCTGAAGCCTGAAAAGTAAAGAAAGTGAAGAGTAAAGGCGGAATGATTATTTTGTTTACCTATTGACTATTTTGATTTTTGATTTGGGTTATAGGGCCAGTCGACTTGGAAATTGGAATAAGCTTTGGGCTGTCTTAGAAGACTATTAGTGTTAGATATCAATATCATACATATTATATATATATATAGAGAGAGAGTGTAACGCCCCGAGTCTGGTACCCCAGATGCTACACGGTGCTCATAATCCTGAAGGACCACAAGCTAACCCATGACTGGTACTTGCTGCAATAACTGAGTAATAACATTGTATAATGCGGAATAATGGGCTGAAATTCCATAAGGTTCAAAACTGTAATACTGATGAAAATAAAATAATAAAGTCTGACAAAATATCAGAATCTGAAATACTAAATACTGTCTGAACATCTAGTCTGAAAAGCCTCTAAAACTGTCTAAACTGTGGATTTGATGGGTCAAGCCCCCAACTAACTCCAACTACTAAAAATAAACTGAGATACTGAATGAATAAATATGTCCTCAAACTATGAGGATTCACCATTACTCTGTCTGTTGAAAGTTTGATCTGCTAAGGGTGCTCTGGAGCCCGTACATCTGAACCTATGGTATAAAACACCATCACGCAAAATAAAAGTATGCGTCAGTATGCATGAATGTACTAGTACACAAAGTGAGGTAAGGCTGAATGCAAGGGTTCATACACATGAACAATAACAACTGAATAACATGGGTATAACTGAATGAGAGTATATGCACGAATACGTAAGTTGTAATTGAGATCGTGATGATACTGAATACTGATTCTGAATACTGGTTAATTGATGTAACTGATAACTAATATACTGATTACTGAGTGATTGTGTCTGACAATTCTATTTCTGATGGAACTAGCTGAGGTCCATACTGAGCTGAGTGACTGTATTGGACAGTCCTAAAATCTGTAGAACTATCTGAGTTCTTTACAAACGGTTGAGACTGTGACTATAGGAGTTAATCATCTAACCGACATGCCCCTTTCTAAACTGTTTGGGGTCCAACCTATAACCCCAGTTGGAAGGGTGTCAGTATCGTGCCACGGGTAAAGACAAGATGTGAGTTAACCCTCTATAACAAAGAGCTCTTCCGTCAACCCCTTGCTGGTAGGAGAACTCGAATGAGATGTATTAACCCTAGACTCATAGGGTTATATCTCAACCTATGTTGGCTACATAGTTCTAGAACATAAAGATTGTTTCTAAGGATCACACCCTCTACTGGCGGGTGAGCCCCCCATCCTTGGGTTCATTCGGTGCTGAATCCTACTCCCAACTGAATAGACACTGGACTAATTCCCTAGCTCATACTAGGCTAGACTAATCTGTTACTGATTGTACTGATTAACTAAACTGAATTGAGTTTACTGAGTTTCGTTGACTGACAAAATACTACTGAGTTCTGTTAGATTACTGAGATTACTAAGGACTGAAATGAATACTAAATAGGACTGGATTGATATTGAGTTTACTAAGTTTTCCTGAGTTTTGTAACTGAACTAAAGTACTGTTGATCTTGGCATAACTAAGACTGTTGTATGACTTACACTGGCTCTAGGCACACAACTAAATTGTTGGGTATTAAATACCCCCATGACTCGATAGCATAAAAATAATAAGACATGACAATTCTTAAATACTTGACAATAGTCAACAACTCACAATAGAATCTATGAGGCATTTCGCCAAACACATACAAGGTATATCTTTAACATGGAAGACATTGTGAACATGTGGGTCTAGCATAAGTCCATTATTTAGATCACCAAAGGATCATAAAAGCATCATAATCTCAATTTAGCATTTTATCAAACACATAGTAGGCGCAGCTTCACACTTGGGCATGAATGACAATGCTACTACATCATGACTTCATAATTTAAAGGTTTCAATATAAGAGAATAAAAATTCAACTTACATGCTATCATAATATCAAGAAATACATAAAGATTTCAACTTGGAATACATACCACAACATCAACATGATTACATTCAACCCACAACATAGAAATCAAAATTCATGTTTTTAAAAGAAGTTTCTTGAACTCCAAGGGTGGAAGGAACCCTTGGATGAACACTTTACATACCTTGTTGAAGGATTTCTGGAAATTAATGGTGGAAATCTTGAGTTCTTGATTTGAAAATTAAAAATCCTAAGGCTTGTTCTTGAGAGAAATTGAGAAAGAATGAGTTTATTTGCTTTCTAGGATATCTAATTTTGTGTTTTGGGGGCTGAGGGGCGGGGGAAAAAGACCTAAATACCCCCAAGAATGCGGTCTTTTAATGACTAAAACTGGGTTACCGACGCACAGGTCGACGCGATAGTTGATGCGTCGTACCAAGATCGCGCTGACTCATTGTAATTTGATGCTGTTAGCTGGAAAAAATATTAACCAACGCGATAGGCGACGCGGCGCACTAAGATTGCATTTGTTCACTGTTTTGGGATTCCAAATGAGCTTCAAACGAAGTCCGAAAAATCCAAAACTTGCTCGGAAACACCTTTGACCTTCCTAATCAGGAATTAACTAAAACAAAGACATTTAAAGGACATTAAGGTCAAGAAATGAGATTGCCATCTTTCGAAGGCTAAAATAAACTAAGTATGAATACTTAGCTAGAATTTTCTAAGTCTGGGACCCCTTAACAAGCATACAAGACTGAATTAATCTAGAAAATTTTGCGGGGTCTTACAATATCTCCCTCTTAGGAATATTTTTCCTCGAATGAGACTGATTGAACTGAGAGTACTAGTAGGCTGAATCTAATTACTGGACATGAACATCTAGGACATGACTATAGGACTGATATTACTGATATACTAAATTATCACACTGAACATGCATATCTATTGCATTAGTGATAGGCCCAAATTATACCTCTCCTATGAGAGCGTAAGCGATCACTGTCAAATATAGAACCCAACTGGGTTGGGTGTCGAATCCCACAGGGAGTACTATGTTCACTAAGAATTGTGATTGTTATTAGACTGTTGATCTAAGGTTCCAAAATAAAGGGGGTTTTGAAATGTTAACAGTGTTCTTTCATATTTGTGTCATGCAAAAGTCCAGCTACTGAGAGTTAATGTAAATGTAATTTCAATGAGAATGAATTAACTAGAGTTATGCTCACCAAGATGTTCAAACAACTAGGGTTGTGAACTTGTGATAGAGTTCTAACTTATGTGTTCAATTGCAAGAATTATTGAATTCTAAGAATTACCCACGTGTTTCTCAACCTAATGGGTGTTTCACCCTTTACTTATCTCAAACTTAAAGGATTCATGCATTATTCAATAACACTTTCATGGGGGTTAATCCTGTTAATGCATCAACCCATCAACCCAGAGGGTAAACCTATGAATTTTATTTGAATCACTTCTTTTCCCAACATCCACTTTCTTTTCAGACAAGTGGTATTTATGGGCCCACTTCTCAAGTTTGCAACCAAGAGATGTCATTATAATGAAGAAAGATTTATGCAATTCAGCAAGATGTTAGAAATTAAAACCGATTCACAACCCCAAGCAGTTATCTACATCAAGGCTCCCATAACCCTAGTTATGGGAGTTTAGCTACTCATCTCCATATCAGAAATCAAAGATGTATTGATGTTCATAAATAACTTCAAAATAGTACTTACAAAAATCACAATATTGTTCTTCTCAATCTTCAATGGAAAGTATCAAAACTAATAATCAGATCTTAATCCCTAGATTTAAATACCAGTGAAAAGTATTACAAAAACTCTCACTAGAGGATAAAGTATGAAACTAATGACAAAAGATATGGACTAAATCCTAATACTTGGTATTTATATGATTCTAGAACTGGGGTTTTAAAATTCAAACTCAAATTTTCTGCTTTATGGTCGATGGGTCAAGCGACGGTTCATCGCAGGTCTGACGGTCCTTCGCCTGCACCATCGCTGGACTTCCAGTGATTATATTCTCTGCTTCTAGGCGAAGAGTAGAGTGACGGTCCATCGTAAGGTCGATGGTCCATCGCTTGGACCATTGTAGGACTTCTAGTGATTATGTGTTCTGTATCATGGCGATGGTTCTGACCGACAGTTCATCGCAGGGTCGAGAATCTTTGACTTTTACTTTTGGCTGATGGTTTAGACCGATGATTCACTGCAAGGTCGATGGTTTATCGCATAAGCTGTCATTGCTCATTTTCCTTTGTTTTGCTCAGATTGTCCAAGTTACTCTACACACTCATTTCTTATCCTGAAAACACTAAAATACCATGTTAAATACAACAATGGTTGCTTGAAAACACATAATTATCTTAAGAAAAAGTCCTGAAATATTTTGTCAAAAGTTGGAACATCAACACCCTCAACTTAAGGCAATTACTTTTCCTCAAGCAACTCAACACCAAGATATATATATGAGCAACATCATGACGGGCACTCAACAGTCATATCAACACAGCTATACAATCATTCAACTAACCATTCAGCTAAGTGCTCTAACATATAAGGATCTACAATTGGCATCAACTACCACTCAGCATATTTATAGCCACAGATACAATACCCCAAAGGAATCAGTAGTCTAAGGATAACTGTCGTGCCCTTACAGGAAACAAAGTCCACCTCTCATTATATATAATCAATCTGTGGACAAAATTACTACTCTCGCTCTCAAAATAGAAGTTGCAAACAAAGTGCACACCCATAGGCATGCCCTTATCATCTAATGTTTTCTTATAACTAACTCGCCAAGATCAAGCAGGACTTTTTACGATCAGTAATGAGGTTTTGGGCTCAGTGAGGGTATATATTTAGGGAGAATTGACTTAAAAACAAGGGAATTTCACTCTCTTTACCCTTCTAGGTAGCTACTTTCCAAGACTATAACTTTATTCAGTCATTTCAGCTCCTACTGTTCATCCATCCTAGTAACAACACCATTTTCTTACAATCAACATCAGCCACCCTCAACTTATGCTGATGCTATCAATTGAGGTGCACAATATCTATTTAGAAATCTAATTAGACCAGGGCCAGATACTTACTCACAATTTAACTTGAATCAACCTCCAATATTGCCAACAACTCAATAGTAGCCACCCTCAACTTAGGCAATTTGCCTAGGTTAAAGTGCACAATGTCCAATATTGTACCAGGGCTAATACTAAATGCTAACATTTACTACAGAGTGAATCACTATTTATTCAAGTTGAACAAACATTAACAAGGCTCAACATGGTTACGACGAAAAACAACACAATTTTTTTTGTGGGTCATTGTTTTGGCTAAATAGACTAACAAACAAGGATGCCTACTATCCTATCTTATTGAGTCAGAAATAAAACAACAACAAATGAACCAGGAAAGTTTTGGGTGTAGAATCTATGTAAGAACTACACAAATACTCACACACACAAGCACTAAGTTAATTCCTATTCTATCAACTCTTGGGGTTCGTAACATGTGGCTATAATTACTTAAATTCGTATTCTAGTTTCAGAGTCACAAATGGTTACACAACACTTTTACCAATAGGAAAAGAAGAATTAATTATATATCACATGTACATAAACACTTTGCGCTAGTCACTTATCATTCACATTACAAACTGATGCTAACATAATGTCACTTTTAATTCATGGAATAGTATTACCAATAGAACATGACTTAAGAAAAGAGAAATTTCAATCCTAGAAAAGAAATGAAAATTTAATAACTTAATAAAAATCTAGACATGCCGATTCTCCTAGATAGCACATGGGAGGAAAATAATATCTGCAACACAACCTCCCATGGTACAAGAATATCCCACCACCACAGAAAATAATTCTTTGTCCTCAATGCATACAATTTAAGTGCAAAGGAGTAGAAATATTTGTTGTGCCTCTTATTCATCTGAGGCATCGGTGAAGTAGGGTGAGGCTCCAGTGTCCTCAACGGGTGTAATGTTGGCCCTTATGGTGGTAGAGGCACTCAAAATATCTTCCTCCATAATTGGACGTATCATTTGTCTAACAGCGTCTGAAATTTACCCCCTGACTGGGGTAGAGCTTGTGGAAACACCTGTAGCTTCATCCTGCATTCTCTTCTTACTTTTTTGTCTGATTTTCTCAACTTTTTTCATCTCCTTCTACATCTGGTATTCTTCCAGTTCTTCTAGTGTCATGGCTGCAAGTTTTCTTTTCTTCTTTGCTCTTTTTTACAGATCTCTCAAATTTTTTATCCATTTTTGCTGCCCTTTTACCTTTGTGTTTAATCAATCTCCTCATCAATCAATAAGGCCTTCATCTTCATCGCTTACAATCTAAACAGGATCAAATGTGGTCTACTGTGGTTGCTAATTTATCCTATCCATGTCAGCCCAGAGTTTTCTTACTTCCTCAATCAACATTGCAAAATCCAAAATGGATAGGGTATCCAACCTCTTATTGATACGCTCCTCCATGTTGTCCATTCATAGATGGATGTTCCTGAAAGGCTGGTTCACTTTCTCTATAATTCTCTCAACAAAAGGTTTGAAATCTTTTCCCCATATAGCCAATTGTTTTTCAATCCTTTTCTGCCCTCGTATATACTTTGTAAAATTTTCCTAGTTCAGCCTGTATTTTGAGTATTGGGGCGGAACTGATGCAGAATCTGCAGTTATACCCACGGGCATCAAAGTTGAACCTACAAAAGTAGAAGGTGGCGCATACGTAGCAAGTGGTAATGGCATACCTGAAGGATCCTCTGATGACTCAGGAATTGGTGCCAACTGAGTTTGCTGAGTTGGAGGTCTGTTGATTCGCATATCAAAATTTGACTCATCCTTTGTCTTCTCAATATCTTGCTTGTGTATTATCGGGATCTCGTTATCAACCCCACTGATCAAGGGAACGTTTGCTTTTTTACACAATTCTGTGATAAGGCATGGGAATGACAGCGCAGTCTGAGTCTTGTGAGCATAAAAGAACAATTCATCAGAAATAATGTAGCCAAAATCCACTGTCAATCCCTCAATCAAAGAAGCAATAACCATGGATCTAGTGAGTTCTAAGCGGTCATCACCGACTGTTGGCATTAGTCTCAGCCTCACAATCGCCCACCAGGACATGGCCCTAAAACTTAGGGAGGACTTAGATATCTTTTCAAGGGGACGTAGGCTCTCCTCCATCTGTCAGTATTCTGGCTAACCACAACTTTTGTTAAGTTCATATAAATAGTCGGTGCTCTAATTCTGGAATTTCCTCAGTATCTAATATTTCAGCCTAAATAAGAACCTGTTCAATGTTTGCTCTGAGATATCTATATCAACTCCTCACACAGGGACTATATCAAGTTTGTTCATATCTGCAGTTGATGCACCTTTGGGGCCAAGTAATTAGCAAAAAACTCGCGTACCAAATCTGGTTGATAGGTCCCAAGTGGCCTATTAATCCATGCCAGTTCATACTCATTGAATCTGCGCTCAAGCTCTGGGTATTCATGCAAAGTTGTTGTCATAATCTGGAATTCCTCAAAAATAGCCCTCTTTATGGTTACCCTGTTTGTTGCTGCAACCCTTTGTAGAAGTGTTTTCGAGCACCCTCAATTTGTCACCGCATAGCTTCCCTCGCTTGTGGATCCTTATGCCGAACCAAATTTGGGTTTGCTTGTTCTGTACTTTTCTCTTAGACGGGGTTGGATACTTCAACCCCTTCCTCAATCGGAATTGAGCTTGAGCTGCTGTTGCTACTGCTTTCATCATCCTCTTCATACTGGAAGGATGCAGAGATGACTTGATGATTTCGCTGAGTGTTGTGTGTTGGGGTATCTACATCTTGTAATAGCCCTTGTCTTGCCCCTTGGCCTCTACCTCTACCTTTGGTGGTTGGTAATTTGTTTGCCATGATACCTTGTTACTGTAGTACACTACTCTAACTTTGCACTTTCAAAATAGGATGCTATATGCTACCTTGTTTTAGAGACAAACTTTTTGTTGCTTGTGATTGAGAGCAACACAGAAGAGATAGACTTTAAATAGATGGGGAATAGGGAAGTGGAATATTTTTAGAGAAAATAAAAGGGTTCAGGTACGTTAAATAGTTTGGGAGTTACTCAACTGCTTCAAATCATCTATTTAAAACCATATTGGGTCGGATAAGAATGAAAAATTTGGCTATAACATCGATGCGACCCGATCCACTGAAATAAGGTATGCGGGATGGTTTGCGTGATGGCTCATTGCATGAGTGACAATCCATTGGGAGACCCTTCAGTCCATTCCAGAGAACTTACCTTGGGGCACATTGGCGATGATTGAATCAACGGTCCATCAAGTATGTGATGGTCCGTCGTTTCACCCGTCGTGATTCTTCCAGTAACTTGGTTTCTGTACTTTACTGTGAAGGCTACCACGACGATCCATCGAGTCATCGATGATCCGTTGGGTAACCCATCGGTAACCCCCAAACTTTCTCAGCTTTTGTTTTCTTGCACTGTCAGATCTGCACACCTACACAAACCCTTCAGCTTGTACAAAACAACAAAACAAACACCAAAATAACTCAAACTAGTGCTTTACAATAACACATTATGGGTTGCCTCCCACTAGTGCCTGATTTATTATCGCGACATAACTCAGTTATCTCGATTACTCAACTTAATCGAGATTTACAGTAGCAATACTTTTTATCGAGTTTTTTGGACTTATATAAAGTTTTACTTATTGGCCGTTGACTTTGAAGACACCTCCATCTTCATTTTCTAGTTCGACTACTCCAGATGAGTAGACTTGACTAACTTTAAATGGGCCTGACCACTTTGGACTTAAGTTTACCTGGGAACAGTTTGAGTCTGGAGTTGAACAGAAGCACCAAGTCACCTTTCTAAAATTCCCTCTTTTCAATTCTGCAATCATTATTTCTTTATTCGTTCCTTGTATAGATCAACTCTTTCATAAGCTCTGAGACGGAACTCATCCATCTCATTAAGCTTCCCTAGTCTTATATTTGTTGCCTCATTCTAGTTCAGATTAAGATGCTTCAGTGCCCACAATGCTTTATGCTCTAGCTCAATAGGAAAATGGTATGCCTTTCCATAAACCAATTGGTACGGCGACATGCCAATAGGCATCTTGAAAGCTGTTCGATATGCCCATAATACATCGTCCAACTTCCTAGACCAATCCTTCCTGCTAGCATTCACAGTCTTGGCAAGGATAGCCTTGATTTCCCAATTAGAGATTTCCTCTTGTCCACTTGTTTGCGGGTGATATGGCGTAGCTATATTATGCTGCTTAACTCTATATTTTTCCAATGCAACTCAGAATATCTTATTGTAAAAGTATGATCATCTATCGTTTATGATGGTATGTGGTACCTCAAAGCGAGAGAAGATATTTCCCCTCAAGAAAGCAATGACTCACTTCCCTTCATTATCTGCTAGAGCCACTGCCTTAACCCATTTTGACACGTAGTCAATGACTACCAATATGTATTACATCCTAAATGAGCTCAAGAAAGGCCCCATAAAGTCAATGCCCCAAACATCGAACAATTCTACCTCCAACATATTAGATATTGGCATCTCATGAAACTTTGAGATAGACCCTTACCTTTGACATTGGTCACATCTCTTTACGAACTCATAAGCATCCTTGAACAAAGTGGGATAATAGTATCCACTTTGAAGCACTTTTCCAGCAGTACAATCAGCAGCATGGTGACCTCCAACTGGGGAAGCCTGAGTCGCTTCTAGTACACTCAACATCTCCACTTCTGAAATTCACCGTCTAATAATACCATCCACACATCGCTGAAAAATATATGGCTCATCCTAAAAATAATATTTCACATCATGAAGAAACTTTCTCATTTGATGAAAGGAAAGATTCTTTGGCATTACTTCACTTACCATATAGTTCGCAAAGTCAGCATACCAAGGTACTTTTTCTAGCACTGCAGCCAATACTTTCTCATTTGGAAAGAAATCATTAATTTCAAGCTCGTCTTTTACTGCGTGCTTGCCTTTGAGTCTGGATAGGTAATCAGGCACCTGATTCTCACATCCCTTGCAATCCTGACCTCGAAGTCAAATTCCTGAATTAATACCCATCGGATCAACCTTGGTTTAGCATCCTTCTTCACTATTAGGTACTTCAAGGCAGTGTGGTCAGTGTGTACTACTACCTTAGTACCTAGCAAATATGCCCTAAACTTCTCAAAAGTATACACTAATTCCAGAAGTTTTAGCTTTGTCATCATATAATTATTTTGAGCCCTATTTAGGGCCTTGATTGCATAATATATCAGATGAAACAACTTCTCTTTCTTTTATCCGAGAACAGCCCCAAGTGCCACTCCACTGGCATCATACATAATCTCAAACACTTTTGACCAATCTGGTGCAACAATAATAGGAGCCTCTACCAGCTTCCTCTTAAGGAATTCGAATGCCTTAATGCATTTAGCATCAAAGAAGAACTTAGTTTCCTTCTCCAAAAGTTTGCAAAGTGGATTTACAATTTTAGAGAAGTCTTTTATAAACCTCCGGTAAAAACCAGCATGCCAAGGAAACTATGCACCCATTTCACTGAGATAGGAGGTGGTAGCTTCTCAATAACCTCTAACTTGGATCGATCGACCTCAGTTTATTCAGATAAAATTTGATGACCGAGCATAATTCCTTCCTTCACCATGAAGTGGCACTTTTCTCAGTTAAGGACAAGGTTGAACTCTTCACACCGCTGTGATGCCCAACTCAGATTTAGCAAGCACAGTTCAAAAGAATCACTGACAACCGAGAAATCATCCATAAACACCACTAGGGTGTCTTCAACCATATTAGAAAATATCGACATCATGCACCGCTGAAAAGTGGCGGGTGCATTACATAACCCAAAAGGCATCCTCTTAAAAGCAAACGTATCGTATGGGCATGTGAATGTCATCTTCTCCTTATCTTCAGGAGCAACGAAAATCTAGTTGTAACTAGAATACCCATCTAAGAAATAGTACCAACCCTTCCAGCCAGTCGGTTAAGCATCTGATCCATGAATGGCATTGGGAAGTGATCCTTCAATGTCAAAGAATTGAGTTTTCAGCAATCCATGCATACCCTCCACCCAATAACTGGTTTGAGTGGAATCAACTCATTTTTCTCATTAACTATCACTGTCATGCCCCCTTTCTTGGGAACGCACTGAATAGGACTCACCCATTTACTGTCTGATATAGGATAAACCACTTTTGTATCTAGCCACTTGATGATCTCTTTCTCTACCACCTCTTGCATAGGTGGGTTTAAGCAACTTTGGTGCTCAGTATTCAAGACACAATCCTTCTCCAGCTGGATTTAATATGTATATACACCAGGGGGATGTCGATGATGTCTACAATCATCCAACCAATAGCTCTCTTATATCTCTTATGAATAAAGATGAGGGCTTTCACCTGTTACTCACCCTGGTTAGCCACAATAATAACAGGTAGTGTATTCCCACTGTCCAGGAACATATACCTCAAATGACTAGGTAACTCTTTCAGCTCCAGGATAGGTGGTTCTTCTATAGAAGGCTTAGCAGGTGGACATAGACGATTTTTTAAGTCCAAATCCAACTTCTTGGGTGCATATGAGTAAGACCCCATGCTCTTTAAGGCACACATTATCTCCTCATAATCTTCTATACCATCCTGATCAAAATTCATCAACACAGCAACTAATGTCTCAACAAAAAATTTCTCTTCAATCAGCATTTCCTGCTCCACCTCATAATATAAATCCAAAATGAAAAATACGCTCATATCTTTATGCTGTTTCATGGACTGACAGATATCAAATTGAACTACTTCATCATTCAGCTTGAATAGTAGTTTATTTGCTCTTAGATCATTAAGTACACTCCTGGTTGCAAGGAAAGGTCGACCCAAGATTATGGGCACCTTAAAGTCCACCTCACAATTGAGAATGACAAAGTCAACTGGAAATATGAAACTGGCTACCTTGACTAACATGTCATATAAAATTCCTATGGGCCGTTTCACAGATCTGTCTGCCATAACTAATCTCATGTTTATGGGAGTAGGATCCCCCAAACCCAATTTCTTGTATACCGCAAGCAGCATCAATTTTATACTAGCTCCCAAGTCGCATAGATCTTTTGCAAAGTCAAGAGGACCAATCGTGCACGGGATAGTAAATGCTCTTGGATCTACCTTTTTTTGCACCAGAGACCTTGTGAAGATAACACCACAATGACAAAGATTATCCATCAGCTACTGTCCGTTTCTTCGTGACAAGATCTTTCATGAACTTTACGTATTCGGGAATTTGCTTCAATGCCTCTATCAATGGCAAATTAATTGTCAACTGCTTAAGAATAACCATGAACTTGCCAAACTTTGAGTCATCGACCTTCTTCTTTAACCGATGGGGAAATAGAGGAGGTGGTTTTAGAAGAGTGGAACCACCACTTTAGCCTTCTTTCGCCTACTCTTCTCCAACTCATCAACATGCTGACTGTTGGATGATGCATCATCAATAACCTTATCCAATTTCCCAAACTCCACCGAATGATAAGTCTCTGATTCTTCAATATTGTTTGCTAGAATATCAACCACAGACTTGCCTACAAAGGGGCTTGCCAATACGTTATCACTTCTAGCCATGCAAGAGCCATCATTCTGAGGATTCTAAATAGTATCACTTAACAATGTTCCAGTCTTCCTCTAATTCAATGCTGCCGAGAGCTGGCTTATTTATTGCTCCAATTGTTTGATAGAGATAGAGTGTGAGTTTACCAACTGACTCATAGAAGACAAATCGCTGTTCATGGTAGTCACCCCAGAGTTGGTAGCTTCAACTTTCTTTAATAACTTCTTCATCATGTCCTCCATAGACATCTTTCCAGAGCTAGTTACAACATTATTTCTGCTTTTGGGACTCCTATCATTTTTACTTTTCCAGTTTCCTTGATCCCTATCCTTGTAACTAGCCTTGTCGTAGTAGTTCTGACTTTGATTTCCTTGGCTATTGCCTCAGAAACCCCCTGGTTGTTCAAATAGTTTGACTCTTTTTTTGAATCAAAATTATCTCTACCTTGGGATGTAACAGCTTTCACTTTTTCAGTCTTTGCAAATAATAAGTGTTTGGTCAACAAATCCATCTGCATCTTCAAGTGTTCCATGTCTTGATCACGTTTTTCCTTTTTCTTACGTTGTTCTGTAGTCATGCCAATAGACACAGTAGGGCTTGCTACCACAGAATCCCTAGTATTCTAAGCTCTACTTTGTTTGGTCATCCAATCAAGCATTTTTGAGGCCTCCTAAAAAGTGAGATCTACAAATGGCCCCCTACAACATTATCAACAATTGGCTTCATAATAGAGTTCAAAACCCAATAAAGAATCTCCATCAAATGAATATCTATCTTATTATGGTTTGAACACTATGTCACCTTCTTTTTTAACCTCTCCCATATCTCATAAAGAGCTTCGGTTGGGAGCTACCTAAAGTTGTTGATCTCATCCCTCAAATGTACCCTTCTGGAAGGCGGAAAGAACCTTTCTAGGAAAGCCTCTTTCAACTGCCTCCAGTTGGTTATATAATCTGGCATCAGCTCATTAAGCCACAATGTTGCCTCCCCAGACAGAGACCACGAAAATAAACACAGGCGAATGGCATTTTGTCCCACTTCTGAGTTATTAAATGACTTACAAATAGTGATAAAGTTTACTAAATACATATTGGGATCATCTCCCGGGAGTCCACCGAACAACCCCTTCAGATGAAGGAGTTGAATCATTGTACTGGTAATATTAAAATTTTCTCCTGGTATTAGAGGTGGAGGAATAATAGCTCCAGTGGCACCAGCTTTATCCATTACATCTTCATCATTATTAAGATCAAATTGAACAGCTTGGTGATTAGGTCTCGCCCTGAAAGGACGATTTCTGTTTATATTTTTTGTTCACTAGTACAGCTATATTCTCTGCACGCCTTCGATTAATAGGATCTAATAAGTCATCATCCCCTAAATCATTGTCATCAGGATTAGGATGAAGTGCCTGCTGACCATCATTTTGCTGATTTAGTTGAGCTCTAGCCAATGTGGCTAGTCTCTCAACATCTTGGGGATTTGCCATTCTCTCAATTAGTTGCGGTTTTGGATGTATTAGTAATAATGGTGCACCCGATCTCCATGGACTTGGGATATAGAACAAATCCCCTACACCGAACAAAAACAACAAACAAAAGTAAAATTTGGGAAACTTAACCAAAGGTCAATTAACAAACACAAACTTAATTGACAACCGTATTCCCGGAAATGGCGTTAAAATTTGATACGCCCAAATTACACCTCTCTTACGAGAGTGTAAGCGGTCGCTGTCAAATATAGAACCCAACTGGGTTGGGTGTCGAATCCCATAGGAAATACTATGTTCACTAAGTATTGTGACTATTATTAGACTATTGATCGAAATAAAGGGGGTTTTGAAATGTTAACAATGTTCTTTCATATTTGTGTCACGCAAAGGTCCATCTTCTAAGAGTTAATGTAAATGCAATTTCAATGAGAATGAATTAACTAGAGTTATGCTTACTAAGATGTTCAAACATTTAGGGTTATGAACTTGTGATCAAGTTCTAACTTATGTGTACAATTGCAAGAATTATTGAATTCTAAGAATTACCCACGTGTTTCTCAACCTAATGGGTATTTCACCCTTTACTTCTCTAGAACTTAAAGGATTCATGCATTATTCAATAACTCTTTCATGGGGGTTAATCCTGTTAAGCCATCAACCCAGAGGGTAAACCTATGAATTTTATGCGAATCACTTCTTTTCCCAACATCTACTTTCTTGTCAGACAAGTGGTGTTTATGGGCTTACTTCTCAAGTTTGCAACCAAGATATTTCAATATAATGAAGAAAGATTCATGCAATTCAGCAAGATGTTAGAAATCAAAATTGATTGACAACCCCAAGCAGTTATCTACATCAAGGCTCCCATAACCCTAGTCATGGGAGTTTAGCTACTCATTTCTATATTAGAAATCAAAGATGTATTGATGTTCATAAATAACTTCAGAAGAGTACTTACAAAAATCATAATATTGTTCTTCTCAATCTTCAATGGAAAGTATCAAAACTAATAATCAGATCTTAATCCCTCGATTCAAATCCCAATGAAAAGTATTACAAAAACTCTCACTAGAGGATAAAGTATGAAATTAATGACAAAAGATACGGACTAAACCCTAATACTTGGTATTTATATGATTCTAGAACTGGGGTTCTAAAATTAAAACTCAGATTTTCTGCTTTATGGTAGACGAGTCAAGCGACGATTCATCACAGGTTTGACGGTCCATCGCCTGCACCATCGCTGGACTTCCAGTGACTTCATTCTCTACTTCTAGGCGATGGATAGAGTGACGGTCCTTCATAAGGTCAACGATCTATTGTAAGGTCGACGTTCCATCACAAGACTTCCAGTAATTATGCATATTGTATCTTGGCGATGGTTCATATCAACAGTTCATCACAGGGTCGAGAATCTTTGACTTTTGCTTTTGGCCGATGGTTTAGACCGATGGTTCATCGCAAGGTCGACGGTCTGTCGCATTAGCCGTCGCTGCTCATTTTCCTTTTTTTGCTCAGATTGTCCAAGTTATTCTTCACATTTAGTTGTTATCCTAAAAACACTAAAATACCATGTTAAATACAGCAATGGCTGCTTGAAAACACACAACTATCCTAAAAAAGGCCTAAAATGTTCAGTCAAAAGCTGGAACATCAATGAGTACATAACTGAGCTGATTTATGAATACATGACTGGGAGTACTAATAAGCTGAGTTTCTCATACTGATCATACATATCTGATACATGAATACATGACTGAATTGACTCATGAACATATAACTGAGTACATAATGATAAATAATACTAAGTCTATAATGGAAATCTGAGCATGAAACTGAATAAGATTAAGGAAAACCATTACCTTGGGCTGATTTTGGATTAGCGGAGAAGAGGTAAGGATAATTTTCCCACATATCTGCTTCTGCTTCCCAAGTAGCTCCCTCAACTGATTGATTCCACCAAAGAACTTTGACTAGAGGGACTTGGGGACATTACTGAGTCTGAAGTGTGATACATGGACTGAATATCAGGCACTGAAATGAGCCCCTGAATATATACCTCACAGCTGAGATTGGAACTTGAGGGTCAACCTATGAGTACCCACCATTCCAAACTAGATTCTTTATATGAAGAGAAGATGGAGAGATTAGGACATGATAGCTTGGGCGATATAGAGCATCTCTCCCTTAGGACATTATGTCCCTTGAAGAATTCTGACTTGGCTGAGATACTGAGGACTGGGATGAATATGAAACTACCTAGTTTCCCCATCTTGGAACAGTTACATTTATGAGACTTTGGATAGAATGAATAAATGTAAAGATGGGAAACCATACGAACTTATCCGTCTGACTGCTAAACTGAATCACGGGCTCTGCAGACTAACTTATGCTGAAAACTTATACTCGACTGGGGCCCTTTTTATGACACTATTTCTATAGAGTTCTAGTGGCTTTAGGGGGAAAGAAAATCTTGGCACGGTCTGAATAAGTTCTATAACGTGAGTCATGGACTATGAAACATTATCTAAGATGAAGTGGCTAAGCCTTATGCATTGCAACTAGAATTTTTGAGCTTAGAGATATCCCTTGAATATCCTTTCAACTATACTCTCCACTTTTGTACAACCCTTCACCTGAGATTACTGAAAATATTCATATGGGTGCTGAGCACGAATGCATAAGCATACTAACGTATTGGATTAACTAAATTACTAGGTCAACAAGACAGAACTGTACTTAGCCTAAATAACTAAACTGAAATCGTAGAGTGTCATGTATATGAGGTAAGGACTGACTGGATAACATGAAATAACTGAGCACGAATTCATAAAAATTGTATTATTTGAGAATGCAAGACCAAGCATATAATATGATTATAAAATAGTCTGTAAACTGAGGTACTGAAATACTAAAAATCTGAGTAACTGATAACTATACAATATAGTCAAGCAATCCTAAGACTGAACTGAGTTACGAATCTGATTACTGGACTGAGACTGAGGCTGACTCTATGTTTGAGACTATAACGATGACTGTAATAGAGGCAGTAACGGGGGTTGAACACACTGAAACGCACGAGACTAGTAGTCATAAGTTGTATGACCTAACTTTGAAGTTTTTTGTACTCATGGAACATGATTCGTACTACTGAGTGAACTGAAACTCCTTTTACTAGAAACTGTAAGCACACACGATTCTATGAAAAGTGCGTGGATACAATCTATGTTCATGGATCTAAGACGTAAAGAATACGTAGGTATCGTGATGACTACGTACAAAAATTTGAATAGAGGTAAAGACGGGTTGGGCATCATTCCCACCCTTTACTTTTCTACACATACTAATATTACTGAAATCTAGAAGCCTGACTTCCTGAGATGTCATAATCAAACATTTCCTGTATACCTGTTGGGCTATGATAGACTGACCCACTGGGGTGGAGACTGAGAAAGTTTTTGTTAATATTTGGTCTGACTTTAAAGTTAACTGCTATGGAAAGAGTTACAAAAAATAGAGAAACTCCTAAATCGAATGAGGCATAAATATGTAGAAGGGGAGGTCTATAATGTAACGTACCAGTAACCGCATCAGGAGAACTTTCTCGATCTTGCCTGGAATGAAGTGCATAAAGCATATTTGGGTGCTACCCACTGGTGGCATTGGAAGTGGAACCCTACTAATTTGGGAGATCGAACAGAGCTGAAGGATGACTGTGCTGACTTTGTGGGCTAGGCTTAGGACAATCTCAGACTCTGGAACCTGACTCACCATATCTAAAACACATTTCTACCATCTCTACACACCCCCTAATGATTTTTACCACATTCTTTGCCAAATGAGTTGGTACGAACACAACTTGCACTTTTCTGAGTATCAAAGCCTGGCGCCCCATCATCACTGTCATCCCTGAACTTTGGTACTGGTGAACTACCTGAAGATGGAACTGGGGCTATAGATTTTGAGCAGAACTAAGAATGATTCCCACCCTCTGACTTAGGTTGAGAGAAGCTAAAACTACCTGTTCTAGCTCTCTTATTTTATCTCTCCTTCTTCTTAAGCTTCTGCTCCTTAATTTATTGAGCATGGACCATATGCCTAGATATGTCTATCTACTTAATCAACATTGCCGTCCTGCACTCCTTAACCACTCTACCTAATATTCCAGACACAAACTTGCTCATTTTGTATCTATTATCTGCTACTATATGGGGAGCATACTTAGCTAACTGAGTAAACTTGAGGGAATACTCTTTCACACTTATATTTCCATGCTTGAGATTGATGAACTCTAATACCTTGGCTTCTTTCATCTCTAAGGAAAATAATCTATCTAAGAAGGTTGTAGCAAACTCTTCCCATTCTATAGGCTCTGTATCTGCACCCCTGTATACCTCCCACTTCTTAAACCACGTATGGACTACATCTTGTAACTGATAGATGGCTAAGTTAGCACTCTCACTGGAGTCACTCCCATGATATCTGTGACTTTCTAAACCTAATCGAGGAACTCTTATGGATCCTCTTCTAGCTTAGATCCTGAGAATAAAGGAGCATTCATTCGAATGAAGTCTCAAATCTTGGCATCAACAGTATTGGCCAATGGGTTGGCCGAAATGACTGCTGGTCTTTCATTATGGGCTGCCACAGAATAAGCTAGGGTGGTGAAGGATGCTCTAAACTCCACATGGGAGACATGCTTACCCAAAGGATCTGGATGGACAGGCTGAGGGGCAGACTAATCTCCCGTTCCTCTTCCCTGAGTCTTCTTTGGAGGCATGTTCTGTAAATGGAAGAGAAGCTAGGATTAGAAAGACAGTGTAACTGGAGTTTATGCTCACTCGAACAATATAAAGACTGAAAGAAGGGAAACTTTTCCTAAAACATCCCATAGCCTCTTGTTGATATGTGAGCAATTGCTAAAACATTTAAGGCCTTTAACCTAGAATAATTGCAAAGTCTTAAGAATTTTTGTCATTTTTTAATATGTTTATGTTGATTTTATAGTATAAGCTGATGGAGTAGAGAACCAACAAGAATGAAGGCGAAGAAATTAAAATCTGGAGAAAGTTGAAGAAAAGTATGGCTAACGACATCTGTGATAGTAGGCGTACCTGCTTTGGTTTGCTTGAGAAAGAAATCATAAACAATAGGAAGTGAATTATTAACAGGGACTCGGAAAGGCTTTGTTTAATAATCAGTGCTGTAACAAGATTGATTAACCTGAGGTAAAATTAGATAGTATATAGCGATTCCTTAAGTCTAAGAGGATTAGAAAATTAGACGCTTGAATAGGTCGAGACATATTTTAGCATATCATCGATAAAGATAGCTTGTGATCCTAACCACCGTGAGAGTCTTGAGTAAATTTTAGCATATGTCATGTATCGTAAGCCCTAGTGAACATAATCCTGGTTATTTTATAAAATATTGGTTTCAAATATCAAATTCAAAGTGACAATCAATTATCTGCAAAACTTAAATCCTATTTCAGGAAACAGTAAACTACCAGTGAATTAAATCGTAAACAACTTAAGTTCACACCTTATTCTATGTGGGATTCGATCCCAACCTAGTTGGGTTTTATATTGACAACGATCGCTTATACCCATTCAAGAGTGTAATTTAAGCATTATCAAAAATGGCGTCATTGCCGGGGAATACGGTTGTAAACTGAAAGTTTGCGCGCGCTAATTTACTGTTAGTTATTTTTTCTAGATTTATGTTTGTTTGTTGTTTTTGTTTGTTTGCAGGATCTTAATAGTGTATGCCAACCACAGCTCAATCCAGAACTCTAACGCATAATAAGGAATGGTAGAACAACCATTGCAGTATGAGTTTGATGATGACGATGATAGTATGGATGGAGTAGGTGCAATGGTACCATCATTCTTCCATCGTTGGCACCTGGAGCAAAGTTTAATATTACAAGCACTATGATTCAACTCCTGGACTTGAATGGGTTGTTTGGAGGCCTTCCTGGGGATGACCCTAATCTGCATCTGGTGAATTTTGTCACCATTTGCAAGTCCTTTAATAACCCAGGAGTGAGCCAGAACGTTATCCAATTGAGGTTGTTCTTGTTGTCTCTATCTGGAGAGGAAAAATTGTGGCTGAGTGAGTTGACTCTTAATTCTATAACTAACTAGAGGCAGTTGAAAGGATATTTCCTAGAAAGGTTCTTTCCGCCTTCCAGGAGGGTACAGTTGAGGGATGAGATCAGCAACTTTAGACAGCTCCTGACTGAGGCCTTGCATGAAACTTGGAAGAGGTTCAAGAAGAAGCTGACACAGTGTCTGAACCACAACATGACGGACATATATTTGATGGAGACTTTAACAGGGATCTTAACTCTATAACAAAGTCGATTGTAGATAACGCCGCTGGTGGTTCATTTGTTGACCTGTCTTTTCAAGATGCCTCAGATATGCTGAATAGGATAACCAAACAGAGTCAGGCTTGGTACACCAGGGATTCTATAGTGGAAAGCCCCACTGTTAATGTTGGAATGACTACTAAACAATGCAGGAGAGATGAGGAATGGAATTAAGATATGGACCATCTAAAGACTCAGATGGACTTGCTCACCAAGCACTTATTATCGGGGAAGACTGAGAAAGTAAAGGCTGTAACTTTTCAGGACCGAGTTGATGTTGAGCTTGAAGAAGAGGCTAACTATGTTAATAATCAAGGGGTTTCCAAGGCAATAGCCAAGGGAATTAACGTCGAAACATTTATGACAAGCGTGGTTACAAAGATAGAGAGTAAGGAAACTGGAGAAGCAGAAATGAAAGGAGTGGGTTATATGTTCTTCCTGGAAATTGGGAAGCTACTACAACAAGCTCTGGAAGGATATCTATAGAGGACTTGATGGAAAAACTGTTGGAGGTAGTTGAGGCTACCAACTCAGGGGTAAATACTATGAAGAGTGAATTTTCTACTTTGAGTCAGTTGGTTAGTTCACACTTAACTTCTATCAAGTAGTTGGAGCAGCAGATGAGCCAACTTTCCACAGCACTGAACCAGAGAAAAAGTAATTCTGTATCTAGTGAAATAGCTTAAAATCTACAAACCGATAGCTCATGTCTGGATATTACCACCAGGAGTGGTAAGATCTTACCTGGCCCTTCTGTTGGCAAGTCCACGAATAATGAGGTAGTTGTGGATAAACCAGAAGAGACCAATCCAGGGAAGTCTGAGAACATGAATAGCTCTATTGATGCTTCAGAGAAGGTGAGGGAGAAGGAAAAAGAAGTGGTGTTAAAAACTATCTCAAGACCACCACCTTCCTTTTCTCAACGATTGAGAAAAAAAGTTGATGATGCCAAATTCAGCAAATTTATGGCAATGCTCAAGTAATTGACAATAAATGTGCCTTTAATTGAGGCACTTGAGCAAATACCAGGATATATGAAATTCATGAAGGACCTTGTGACAAAGAAATGAGCGGTGAGCTGTGAATTGGAGGCAGATCTCCACGTTTGTAGTGCTATCTCTACAAGGACCTTCATGCAGAAGAAGCCTGACCCAGATGCAGTTACTATTCCCTGTACAATTGGAACTATGGAATTCACCAAGGCACTATGTGATCTGGGAGCAAGCTTTAATTTGATGCCATTGTCTATTTATAGAAAGTTGGGTTTAGGGAATCCCACACCCACCAACATGAGACTGGTGACTGCGGATAGGTCAGTAAAATGACCTTTCGGCATTCTGTATGATGTGTTAATAAAGGTTTCCAGTTTTATATTCCCTACAAACTTCATCATTCTGAACTGTGAGGTGGACTTTGAGGTGCCCATAATCTTGGGTCAATCTTTCCTCGCAACCAGAAGTGTGTTGATTGATTTGAGAGTGAATGATCTCTTATGCAGGATGAACGATGAAGTAGCATGATTTGATGTGGGAAAATAAATGAAATAGCATGAGGAAATGAGTGTGTTCTCAGTAGTTGATGTGTATTTTGAGGATGAATAGGACGTGCCCATAACTAAGCAACTTGTTATCGAACCTTTGGTTGCGTTCATGATAAATTATGATATTGAAGGCAATGGGGAGTACGAAGACACAGTTTGTGCCTTGACAGGCATGGGTTTATATCCTTATGCTTCCAAAAAGTTAGACCTTGATCTGGCTAATCGACCAACGCCACCAGCCAAGCCATCTATTGAAGAGCCTCCAGTATTGGAGTTGAAGGAGCTACCTGGGCATTTATGGTATGTGTTTCTGGGTAAATAGAACACGCTACCTATTATTATTGCATCTGATTTAGGAGAACAACAGTTAAATCCACTTATTTTAGTGCTTCAAAAGCATAAGAGAGCAATAAGGTGGACCATCATAGATATTATTGGTATTCCCCCGGTTATCTGCATGCATAAAATTAAACTTAAGAAAGATTGTATTCCAACCATAAAACATCAGTGCCGTCTTAACCCACCAATGCAAGATGTGGTTAAGAATGAAATTATTAAATGGTTGGATGCAGAAGTGATTTACCCTATTTCTAACAGCAAGTGGGTGAGCCCAGTTCAATGAGTGCCTAAAAAAAGGGGTATGACGGTGGTTGCTAATGAAAAGAATGAGTTGATTTCACTCAGGCCAGTAACTGGGTGGAGATTTTACATGGACTACCACAATTTAAACTCTTGGACTCTGAAGGACCACTTCCCAATGCATTTTATGGACCAAATGCCTGACCGATTGGCTGGTAGAGGGTGGTATTGCTTCTTGGATAGTTATTCTAGATATAACCAAATTGTATTGCTCCTGAAGATCAAGAGAAGACAACATTCATATGCCCATATAGCACCTTTGCATTTAAGAGAAAAAATGTTATTTCATGGTAAAAGAGAGCATCGTTCTTGGCCACAAAATTTCCAAAAAAAGATAGAAGTTGATCGAGCAAAAGTGGAAGTTATCAAGAAATTACCACCTCTCATTTCAGTGAAGGGAGTGCATAGTTTTCTTGGTCATGCAGGCTTTTATCGGAGATTCATAAAAGACTTCTCTAAGGTTGCAAATCCACTTTGCAAGCTTTTGGAGAAGGAAGTGAAATTTTTCTTCGATGACGAGTGCTTAAAGGCATTTAAGTGCCTTAAAAAGAAACTGGTTGAAGCATCTATTGTTATTGTACCTGACTAGCCAAAATCATTTGAGGTAATGTGTGATACAAGTGGTGTTGCCCTGGGAGCTATATTGGGACAAAAGAGGGACAAACTGTTTCATCCGATATATTATGCCAGCAAAGCACTAAATGGAGTGCAAAGGAATTACACCATCACTAAATAGGAACTTCTGGTTGTGGTATACGCTTTTGAGAAATTCAGATCTTATCTGCTCGGGACCAAAGTGGTGGTCCACACTGACCATGCTGCCTGGAGGTATTTGATGGCTAAGAAGGATGCAAAACCAAGGCTTATTAGATGGGTGTTGCTGCTGCAAGAATTTGATTTTGAGGTCAAAGATAGGAAAGGTTGTGAAAACCAGGTTGCGGATCATCTATCTAGAATGGAACGTGAACAGGAAGCCAGTGATGAAACAAAGATAAATGATGCATTTCCTGATGAGGAGATCCTAGCGGCTGCTGTGGAAAAATTGCCTTTGTACGCGGATTATGCAAACTATGTTGTGAGTGAGGTCATCCCAGAAAATCTTTCTTTCCACCAAAGGAAGAAATTCTTGCATGATGTAACACATTACTTCTGTGATGAGCCTTACCTTTTTTGGCGATGTACAGATAATATCATACGGAGATGTGTACCAGAAGTAGATGTATTGTGCATATTGGAAGCATGTCATGCTTCCCCAGTTGGGGGACACCATACGGGTGACCGAACGGCCAGGAAGGTGTTGCAGAGTGGATATTATTGGCCAACATTTTTTAAGGATGCCCACGAGTTTGTGCTAAAATATGACCAATGCCAGAGGCAGGGGTCAATCTCTAAAAGACATGAGATTCCCTTGACATAGATGCTTGAAGTGGAGTTATTTGATGTCTGGGGCATTGATTTCATGGGTCCATTTGTAAGCTCATATGGGATGAAGTATATTTTGGATGCTGTTGACTATGTCTCTAAGTGGGTCGAAGCTGTGGCCTTGGCTGATAACGAAGGAAAGAGGATTGTTGCTTTTCTAAAAAAAAACATCTTCTCTCGCTTTGGAGTACCATGTACTATCATAAGCGATGGAGGATCTCATTTTTCCAACAAATTATTTAGAGCAGCTTTGGCAAAATATGGAGTGAAACAACACAAAGTGGATACCCCATACCACCCATAAACTAGTGGGCAAGTGGAGGTGTCAAATCATGAAATTAAAGCCATTCTACCCAAAACGGTGAATGCTAGCCGGAAAGACTGGTCTCAAAAGCTTGATGACGCATTGTGGGCTTACTGGACTGCTTTCAAGACACCCATTGGCATGTCACCATTTCTGCTGGTCTATGGAAAAGCTTGCCACTTGCTAATAAAGATGGAACGCAAGGCTTTATGGGCACTCAAAAGGTTAAATTTGAATTGGAAGGAAGCAACAGAGATGAGATTGGTACAACTGAATGAGATAGATGAATTCTATCTCAGGGCATATGAACGAGCAGATCTGTATAAAGAAAAGATGAAAAAGTACCATAATTGGAGAATAGAGAAACGAGAATTCAAAAAAGGGGAATTGATACTTCTGTTTAATTCCATACTCAAATTGTTCCCAGGCAAGCTGAAATCTAAGTAGTCAGGCCCTTTCAAGGTTAGTCAAGTCCACTCATCGGGAGTAGTAGAACTAGAAAACAAAGATGCCAGTACCTTTAAGGTAAATGGGCAATGGGTCAAGCTTTATGTTGGTCTGAAGGAATCAGTGAAAACCATCACCATTATCTGTCTAGATGAAGTCTGAAGTAATTGAGATACCTGAGTTATGATGCGATGCGAAATTAGGCGCTGCATGAGAGGCAACCCATGATCTCTGAGATCGATCCAGTCCAGGTATACTCTAACCCTTAATTTAGCTTTTCTTTGATTTTAAGTTGATGGTGTAGGGTAGTTTGTTATTGTAACGCAGTTGTGGTAACAAGGAGAAATACAAGCACAAAAAGCAGCTAACATGTTTTTGATTGACTTTTGACCCCCCCCCCCCCGCAATGTCTTGTTTGATAAACTGTGTGGATTACATTTACTTGTGACCATTGTGAATCTTGTTGTGGTATTAGTTATAGTTGCTTGATGATCATTGTTGAACAATTGCATAAACTAAATAAGCAGAGGTCTGTGATATACTTGTGTGCCAGGTGTGTGTGAGCTACTACTTGTTTCCCTCTGTATGCTAAAGCCAGAACTTTCTTGGTTGGTCTTGCCATAGTCATAGATCGGAGTTAGTACAGGATCATAGGCCACTGTTGAGTAGCCTACTTTTAGCCTAAATAGTCATCCTTGTGTGCATAACACCTCTTGATCCCTGTGTAGAGCCTAAATTGACCATTTCTTTCATATGACACCTTTCACCTTCCCATTTATACCACAATGAACCTGTTTATCCCTAGCCTTACTTAGACACTGAGCACCTTAACCTAAGCAAAAAGCCTAAGTTGAGGGTGGCAATCATAGGGGTGCATGGTGTAGGATGAGTATAAAGAAGGGTGTAATAAAGGAGAAAGAGTAAAAGCTGGGTGCTAAAATGTATATATATATATATAAAATAAGAAGGGGGAAGAGTAGCACCCAACTTGAATATGGATGATCAAGAGAAGAGGAGAATAGAAAGAGGATAATAAGTGAGCCCCAAGAAAGTAGTGTAGTGTCAAGGAGGCATAGTAACTTTAAATGACCTTAAATATCATACCAGCCCCAAACCATATTATAAGCCTAAAAGAAGTCCTATAGTGATTCTAGCTGGCCTATCTGAAGATCTTGGTAACGAAAATAAGAGCAAGCCTATGGTACTTGGCATACACTGACTGGAACTTCCTTTTGAGAGTGAGAGTCTTTTGATGACCCCCACTTTTGTATTTTTGGATTCCTTGTATGACAAGAGGGGGATTTCTTTATTGTGAGGGAACACTGGTATCGTTGCTAGCTACTTGCTTGTTCAGATAGTGTGGTATTGGTATATGAATGGTTGTTGAGGCTAAGATTGATGCCGTCGCTTGAGTCATTTATGTTACAGTATTGTTTTTTCAATGAAATGCACAGTTGTTATTAGTTGGTTTGGCATTGGAGGAATAACTTTGTATTGATCTTAAATGGAAAATTGGCTGCTGAATGTGCTATGTGTTCTCTTAGTTGGATTAAGTTGCTTGAGGACAAGCAATTATTTTAAGTTGAGGGTATTGATGTGTGAGCAATTGCTAACACATTTAAGGCCTTTAACCTAGAAAAATTGCGAGGTCTTAAGCAACTTTTGTCATTTTTTTATGTGTTTATGTTGATGTTATAGTATAAGCTGATGGAGTAGAGAACCAACAAGAATGGAGGCAAAGAAATTGAAATCTGAAGAAAGCTGAAGAGAAGTATGCTGACGACATTGTGATAAATCGTCACACCCATGACAGGCTATCACAGTTATCGTCAAACGTAACTAGAGAGTTGGCATAAATTGAATACTGTGATGATATCTGGTGATAAGACGCAAAAGTGTGATAAGCCGTCAGGGATGTCATCAGCCTTAACCAGAGAATGAGATTTACTATAACGTTGTGACGGTATGTCGTGATAAGACGTCAGAGTTGTGATAAGGCGTCAGGATCACCGTCAACCTTAGGCAGAAATTCTCAAAATGGAAGAGGAGCTTACGACATCCATGACACACCGTCAGACTCCAGATAGGACGTCATTTTCCCCGTCAGCCTGAGACAACAAAATCCAAACTTAGAGAGAATCTGACGACATCCGTGATAGGCCGTCAAACTCCTGATAGGCCATCACGGTCACCGTTATCTATTCTAAGAAAAATCTGTAACTTTAGTTTTATTTCCTTAGTTAGGGTTAACTATTTAAAAGCTTTGTTTTAGGGTTTTCGGGGGTGATTGACATATCCCATAAGATAGAAGATACAATTTTTCTCTCTCTCTCTCTAAGACCAATATTTTGGAGTTTTTCCTTGTGATTCAACTTAAAGTATACATTTGATTTTGTTCATCATTGTAAGTTAATCCTTTCAGTTATGAATTCAATTTGCATACTTGTTTCTTGCATCATGAGTGGCTAAACACCTGTAAACTGGATCATGGGATCTAAGGTTAGGTCATGATAAGGTGTTAAATACTCAAAATTTAATAGGTGTTAGGATTTCTTGTTAATTCTGAGATTATAATTTACATTTTTTTATTGTAAATAGTAGGCGTACCTACGTTGGTTTGCTTGAGAAAGAAATCATAAACAGTAGCAAGTGAATTATCATCAGGGACTCAGAAAGGCTTCGTTTAATAATCAGCGTTGTAACAAGGTTGATTAACCAGAGGTAAAATCTGGACAGTGCATAGCGATTCCCTAAGTCCAAGAGGATTAGGAAATTAGATACTTAAATAGATCGAGAGACATTTGAGCATATCATCGATAAAGATAGCTTGTGATCCTAACCACCGTGAGAGTCTTGAGTAAATTTTAGCATCTGTCATGCACCATAAGCCCTAGTGAACATAATCCTGGTTATTTCATAAAATCTTGGTTACAAACATAAAATTCAAAGTGACAATAAATTATCTGCTAAACTTAGACCCTATTACAGGAAACAGTAAACTACTAGTGAATTAAATCGTAAACAACTTGAGTTCATACCTTATTCCCTGTGGGATTCGACCCTAACCTAGTTGCGTTTTATATTGACAATGATCGCTTACACCCATTCAAGAGTGTAATTTAAGTGTTATCACTTGTACATAAGTGTGGCATGCAACACACCCAGGCACAAGACTATACTAGATGCGGCTTTCAGACTTTCTAGGACACTGTTGAACCTTAGGCTCTGATACCAAGTTTGTAACGCCCTAAGTCTGATACCCCAGATGCTACACGGTGCTCATAATCCTGAAGGACCACAAGATAACCCATGATTGGTACCTTGATAGCCTATAGACTACCAAACACACGAAATTGACACTAGAATAGAAAAATCAGCAAGTAAACAAAGGAAAAATCAACACACTAGAAGGAGATGAAGAAGAAGAATTCCATAAACATAAAGATAGTAGAGAGACCCGTACTTCCACTATGTGAATAAAAAAATATGTATCAAATCTTCAACCACACCTCACTAATGTGACCCAAAGGACTCACACTTCCTCAAGCACACCTTTCTTGCCAAATATCCCAATACAAGTGAAAAACCAACTCCAAATGTATTAAGGTCCAAATTTTGGATTCAAGCTACCAACTAGAGACTAAAACCTACAAGTTAAGAGTAATGTTCAATATCATCAAAAGTTTAATGAAAAAAGAAGTAAAATGGTCTATTTATACTATTACATTCAATGGACAAAAATGCTCTTAATGAGAGAGGGAATTGGGGTTCCTCTTAAGTGTTACTTTAGAGTGCAAAATGTATTCAATGCCCTTCACTAAAGGTGCCTCTTGAGTGTATAAGTTCTCCTCCTTCCTTCTCTTGACCAAGGCTTTAAAATACTCCAAAAAGTCTTCAATTACTTGCTAATTCCGAAGCCTTAACCATTAGATAATACCTTGTACTCATGGTGCTCCTTGTGCTTGTATCATCCTCTCCATCTTGAAGGAATTTGTCCTCAAATTCAGATCTTTTAAAAACCAAAGAGAGAGCAAAACAAACACATAATCCTCTTGGTAGGAGGGTTAGTATTAGTACCACACTCATATCACCAACCCGTGGTTGCTCATACTTGACATACACCCACATATCCTTAGTATTTGACATAAAAAGCTTAGCATAAAAGATACCAAAGACATGAATAAAATCAATACCAAAAATAAGTGAGCATGACCAGCAACTATAACCTTCACATCTCAAGAGTATTCCGGGGTCAAATGGGAGCAAAGGATAAGGGTTTAAGCCGAGATGGCCCACTCCTTTCACTAAGTTACCAAGTTCACAATTATTCAAGGCATTACCCACCACTAGGACAAACACAAGGCCACTATGAACAAGATTAATATCATGGCTATCATTACAAAAGTTAAAAGGACCATGTTCAATATCAAGACCATCATGACTAGCATCAACACTAACTTGAAAGTTTTCAATCATACTTGTCTCATATTCAAGTAGTAAGAGGAGCATATGGTTTATTATACATATCAAGAGAGCTAACAAGAGAAGAAACATGCACACCTACATCAATAAATTCCAAAACCTCTACATAAGGAATCACATGACAAGAATAGCATTATTACTTCAGTTTGGACTAGGACAATCCATTTTTTTAAGCTCTTGGCCAAGGGTGTTTTGAGGCCACTTTCATGTGGGATTTCTTGTTGATGCTTCTTTGATAATTCATGATCTTGGACCTGCAAATAAGAAGAATCAAGTCTAGGTAAAATGCTAGACTTTGAGTTAGTAAGTATCAAGGGACCTTTGTAGGCAAGTCCTACAAACAAAGTTGTCTTCCCTTTTCCTTTCTCACAATCCGAAACCTCCCCTCCCTTTTCCTTCTTTCTTTTATCATCTAACTTCTTGGTTTTCTCTTGGATTTCATTCACACTAGATGGTGAAACAGGGAGAAGAGTGACTTTCAGCCACCATGCACAAAGGTGTACCTATTAGATATTTTATCATGTATAGTGTGCCTATCAAATTGCCAAGGCCTTACCAACAATATGTGACATGCTTGCATAGGGATTACATCACATAAAACTTCATCATGATAATTCCCTATCTTGAATCTAATCACACATTGTCGTTTGACCTTCAATTCACCACACTTGTTTAACCATTGAAGCTTGTATGGATTCGGGTGAGGTATAGTGGCTAGTTTCAAGTGGTCAACCAAGGTGACACTAGCAATATTCACACAACTCCCACTATCTATGATAATTAAACTCAAACTTCCTTTAATAAGGCACTTGGTATGAAAGAGGTTTTCTCTTTTATCATCCAAGACCTTGCTAAACAAAATTCTCCTAACAACATAACTAGGCACATCACATTCTCCTTCACAAGGCTACACATCTTCTTCACTACCTTTACGTTTAACTTTAGGTTCTATACACTCTCCATCTTGAGAGTTGTCATATTTCTCCTTACTTTCTAACTCCACTTCTCTACTAATATAATACAACTTCCCTTCCTTTAGAATCACATTAGGTCGGTTATGGTAGTCACTTGCCCTATAACCCCAATCTTGACAATTAAAACATTGTAAACCATTAGATGATAGAGGAAGGGCATTCGGCTTTACCTCCAACTTTGGAGGTTGATATAAAACTTTCTTTGTTGAGATTTGAGAAGAAGAAGAAGAAGAAGATGTAGAAGATTTATTATGTTTCCAACCCAAATTCAAAGGACTTACCTCTTTGTTTCTTGTCAAGCCCGAACCTTATTGGACTTTAAGCTTATAAGCCGACCTTTCTTTGTTCTCCTTTTCAATCTCTATGGCCGCTTGGAAGACTTCAACCACGGTTCCAAACTTGTGAAGAGTCAAATGGGAGGATATGTTCTTGTTCAACCTAACCTTGAAGCGGATAAAATCATGTTGCACTTGTTCACCTCTATGGTCAAGTTTCAAGACAAGTTTCTGAAATTCATCATAATAGGCCATGACACTCTTGCCTCCTTGCCTTAGATTGTAAAGCTTGGTAAGAAGCTTATGCCTATAATGCTTTGGTACATATCTTTCTCTCATAACTCTCTTCAACATCTCCCAAGGAGGTGGTTTTCCATCAATCAACACATCATCATATCTTTTGGTGTAATCCCACCAAGTGTTTCCATATCCTTCAAAGTGAGCAATAGCATAGTAACTTTTCTTTTCTTTCGAAAGTTCATTCACTTGAAAAATCTTTTCACTAGCAGATTCCCAAGCTAAGTACACTTCTTGATCACTATCACCTTTGAAAATTGGAATGCCAACCTTGATTGAATTAATGCCAATGTCTCAAATTCTTAGATGTCCAATATGGCCTTGTATTGCCTCATACCCTTGAAATCTTCCATAATGCCCTCTTTGATCATGTCTTGCCCTCATTTTTTCTTCAAACCAATAGTCATGATTAGGAACATCATAATCTTCTTGCTCCCCTCTACCATAGTCTTCAATTTGGAATGGGTAGTTTCGGTTTTGGGGTCTTTGTGGAGGGTTATGAGGCCTTTGGTTATTTGGAGCTTGGACTTGTGGTATTGGGTATGGTGGAGGGTAAGGTCTTTGGCTCATGGGATTTAGTATTAGGTATTTACATTTTGTGGAGGTGTTTGGCTATGTGGGGTAATTGGTATCTGGTCCAAGGGATTTGGCACTTGTAGGTTTGGATTTGGTGGTGGAGTTTAACTTCCAAGTCCCTCTTGTTGTACTTGGTCTATTTGGTAAGGTGGTGGCCTTTGTAGGTCCCGATTAGGAGAGGTTTGGGAGTCGATTAGTGGCTGTTTTTGTGGATATCTTGGAGGGTGAAGCATTTGGTGGAGGGTTCCGGGTGTTATAGTCATGGAAGAGTTATTGGCTTGGACACTAGAGAATGCATGGTAGGGACTAGGAGAAGAAGGTCGTAAGTTCCTCCTACTTTCAACACAATCAAGGCTTCCACTAAAAGTGGAAATTTCACCCTTCATAGTCACCATTTCACCCCTCATAGCATCCACAATACTTCTCAAGGCATCATTATCATTCTTCATTTCCCTCCTCAAGGTATCATTATCACTCCTCATTTCTCGGGCAAGGGCCTCAAACCGAACAATCAAGGCTCCAATAGCATCATTTACCAAAGGTTGGGAAGTAGTATCCCCGGATTCCATGGCAAATGTACCTAAAATAACCAAAAAAAACAGCAAGCAACACAACCTACAAAACGAGCAAACAAGTTAGTTCAAAAACCTCACTTCACTCACGCTCAACCTCACCTCACACTTGGCCTCACAAGTATTGGAGAATCGGCAATACTTGGAAAGTAACTTGAGAGGTGAGAAGCTTTGGTCTAGAATCGATCTTTGTTTTGAAAAAACTCAAATAAAGTGATGCACGAACTTGAACCAACAAAATACTATGACTTAAAAATGAGAAAAGCACACAAAAAACTGAAGACACAAAATAAACGAACTCCAGACTAATTACCAACCTAGTAGGTACTTACTAGTTTGATAATTAGTGATAGAATTAGCCTAAAATAAATAAGGATCAAGAATTAGAAACTAGGAAATCTAAGTTCAGAGGTGAATTTTGGTTGATCACAAGTGATGACGTGGCACTGTTGGTTGTCACTTTTTGAATTTTCAAATTTTCCAAAACCTTTGTCTTGGCCAAACAACACTTTGGGAAGAAGAATTTTTAGATTTGGAGGGGTAAGAAGCAAATTAGAGCTCTTTCAAGTCTCAAATGGAAATGGAAAGGTAATTGGTCCCCCCCCCCCCCCCCCCCCGTACTTGCAAGTGTACTTGTTGTCCCCTCTTCTTTTTGGAAGAATGAAATATTCTTTGAATATACTTTTTGACTAACAGCTTTTTCACTCTCTTTCTTCCCTTTTTTTGGATCAAACAACACCTTTGAATATTCTTCTTCATCAAGATATGAAGATCAAGGATGAACAAGATGAATACTCAAGTGTTGACCAAGTTTGACCAACAAGCAAATGGACTTCAAATCTGATTTTTTTTTAAGATCTAGGTTCCTTATGCCAAAACAAGCTCAACCCACTAAAAATCATCCACAACACACATCCAAATAGCAAGGTCAATTTCGGATCTTAGCTCAAAAGCTTCAAAAACACCATGTTCATGAAGGTTTTTTCGCTCAAACTCAACCAAACTTCACTCTAAAAGTAGATCTAGACTCCCTAGGAACTAGAGAGCAAGGAAGTTCAAATACAAAGTTAAAACTTGTAGATCTAACACAAGACAACACTAGACACAATTTTTTTTCGTATTTTCTGATTTTTTTTCACTCTTTTTTGTTGAGATTTTCTAAATAAGAACACTAAAACCAAGATTTAGGGATGTTGGAACAACCCTAACCAAGGCTTTGATACCAAATGATAGCCTATATACTACCAAACACACGAAATTGACACTAGAATGCAAAAATCAGCAAGTAAACAAAGGGAAAATCAACACACTAGAAGGAGATGAAGAAGAAGAATTGCATAAACATAAAGATAGTAGAGAGACCCGTACTTCCACTATGTGAATAAAAAAATATGTATCAAATCTTCAATCACACCTCACTAATGTGACTCAAAGGACTCACACTTCCTCAAGCACACCTTTCTTGCCAAATAACCCAATACAAGTGAAAAAACAACTCCAAATGATTAAGGTCCAAATTTTGGATTCAAGCTACCAACTAGAAACTAAAAACTATAAGTTAAGAGTAATGTTAAATATCATCAAAAGTCTAATAAAAAGAGAAGTAAAATGGTCTATTTATACTATTACATTCAATGGATAAAAATGCCCTTAATAAGAGAGGGAATTGGGGCACCTCTTGAGTGTTACTTTGGAGTGTAAAATGTTTTCAATTCCCTTTACTAAAGGAACCTATTGAGTGTATAAGTTCCCCTCCTTCCTTCTCTTGACCAAGGATTCAAAATACTCCAAAAAGCCTTTAATTTCTTGCTAATTCTGAAGCCTTGACCGTTAGATAATACCTTGTAGTCTTCATGCTCCTTGTGCTTGTATCACACCTTCTGTAATAACTGAGTAATAAAATTGTATAATGTGGAATAATGGACTGAAATACCATAAGGTTTAAAACTATAATACTGATGAAAAAATAATAAAGTCTGATAAAACATCAGAATCTAAAATATTGAGTACTGTCTGAATATCTAGTCTGAAAAGCCTCTAAAACTATCTGAACTATGGAATTGATGCGACAAGCCCCCAAATAACTCCAACTACTGAAAATAAATTGAGATACTAAATGAATAAACATGCACTCAAACTATGAGGACTTACCACTACTCTGTCTGTTGAAAGTCTGATCTACTAAGAGTGTTCTAAAGCACGTATATCTAAACCTATGGTATAAAACACCATAGAGAAAAATAAAAGTATGCATCAGTACATGTGAATATACTGGTACACAAAGTGAGGTAAGGCTGAATGCAAGGGTTCATATGCATGAACAATAACAACTGAATGACATAAGTATGATTGAATAAGAGTACATGCATAAATACATGAGCTGTAACTGAGATTGTGATAATACCAAATACTGATTCAAAATACTGGTTAACTAATGTAACTGATAACTAATATACTAATTACTGAGTAACTGTGTCTGATAGTCCTATTTTTTATGGAACTAGCTAAGCTCTATACTGAGCTGAGTGACTGTATCTCACAGTCTTAAAATCTATAAAACTATCTGAGTTCTTTACTGATGACTGAGACTAAAACTGTAGGAGGCAATCATCTAACCAACATGCCTCTTTCTAAACTGTTTGGGGTCTAACCTGTAACCTCAGTTGGAAGGGTGTCAGTACCGTACCACGGGTAAAGACAAGGTGTGAATTAACCCTCTCTAACAGGGAGCTCTTTCATCAACCTCTCACTGGTAGGAGAACTCGAATGAGATGTATTAACACAAGACTCGTAGGTTTATATCTCAACCTATGCTGGCTACATAGTTCTGGAATACAAGGATTGCTTCTAAGGATCACACCCTTTGCTGGTGGGTGAGCCCCCCATCCTTGGGTTTACTCGATGTTGAATCCTACTCCTAACTGAATAGACACTAGACTGATTCCCTAGTTCATACTACGTTGGACTGATCTGTTACTGATTGTACTGATTAACTGAACTGAACTGATTTTACTGAGTTTCGTTGACTGATGGAATACTACTGAGTTTTGTTAGCTGACTGAGATTACTAAGGACTGAACTGAATATTAAATGGGACTGGATTGATACTGAGTTTACTGAGTTTTTTTGAGTTTTGTAACTGAACTAGAGTACTACTGATCGTGACATGACTGAGATTATTCTGTGACTGACACTGGCTCTAGACATATAGCTAAATTATTAGGTATTAAATACCCCCAGGACTTGATAGCATAAAAATAATAAGACATGACAATTCTTGAATAATTGATAATACTCAGCAACTCATAATACAATCTATGAGGCATTTCACCAAACACATATAAGGTATAGCTTTAGCATGGATGACATTATGAACATGTAGGTATATCACAAGTCCATCATTTAGATCACCAAAGGATCATAAAAGTACCATAATCTCAATTTAGCATTTTATCAAACACATGGTGGGTGTAGCTTCATACTTGAGCATGAACAACAATGTTAATACATCATGACTTCATAATTCAAGGGTTTTAATATAAGAGAATCAAAATTCAACTTACATGCTATCATAATGTCAAGAAATACATAAAGATTTTAACTTGGAATACATACCACAACATTAATATGATTACATTCAACCCACAACATGGAAATTAAAATTCATATTTTTTAAAAGAAGTTTCTTGAACTCCAAGGGTGGAAGGGACCCTTGAATGAACACTTTACATACCTTGCTGAAGAATTTCTGAAAATTAATGGTGGAAATCTTGAGTTCTTGATTTGAAATTTAAAAACCCTAAGGCTTATTATTGAGGGAATTGAGAAAAAATGAGTTTATTTTCTTTTTAGGGTATTAAATTTCATGTTTTGGGGGCTGAGGTTCGGGAAAAAAAGACCCAAATACCCCCAAAAATGCGGTCTTTTAATGACTAAAACTAGGTTACCGACGCACAGGGCATCAACATGATAGTCAACATGTCGCGCCAAGATTGCGCTGACTCACTATAATTTGACGTTGGTAGCTGGGAAAAACATTAACCAACGTGATAGGTGACGCGGCGCACCAAGATTGCATTAGTTCACTGTTTTGGGATTCTAAAAGAGCTTCAAACGAAGTCAAAAAATTTGAAACTTGTCTGGAAACACCTATTGACCTTCTTGATCACGAATTAACTAAAACATAGATATTTAAAGGACATTAAGATCGTGAAATGAGATTGTCAACTTTCGAAGGCTAAAATAAACTAAAGCTAAATACTTAGCTAGAATTTTCTAAGTCTGAGATACCTTAACAAGCTTAAAGGACTGAATTAAGCTAGGACATTTTGCAGGGTCTTATAGAGACACAGAGAGAGAGAGAGAGAGAAAATTATATTAAAATTTTGATTTAAACCGAAAAATTGAATTATGTCAACCTAAAAACCAAAACCCGAACCAAAATACCAAATTTATATAAAAAATAAAAAAAATAAAAAAATTGAAATAATTTACTTCAGTTTGATATTTTTTTCGGTATTTATGCCCACCCTTACTTAATCTTAACCAAATTACTTTCTTGAAAATTTATGAAAACAAGATTGTGAACATTTCATGTCTACTTTCCTTGTTCTTTCAAGAAAATTAGGGTTTACTTTTCTTGATACTCCATTATAGTTTTAGTATTTTGGTGGTTTTTTATGGTGATTTTAAGCTAAGAATATGAGAAAATAAGGATCTTGATGTAGATGAAACATATTTGTAAGAACTTGAAATGTGGTTGGAATATGGAAATCGATTGTAGCTAGTGGTCAAGATTTTTCTAATATAGGCTAATGGTCAAGATTTTTTTCTTCTAGTTGCCTAATGAGTTTCTTGGAATTTGATGTTACTGTTTGATAGAATCTGAATTAGAGAAAAAAAGTACCTTGCTATTTTTCAGTGACCGCTTATCTCTTTCTCTTTAATTTAGGCCAAGTAAAGGTAAGTTGATTTCTCTCTATTTTCTTATAATAAAGTCTTTACTTGTAGTGTTAAGGTGGGATTATTCATTGTAGAAGGCTTTGAAAGCCATACGAATTTTATAATGATTATATGGTGTGAGAGGGATATGCGATGCCTCTACTTATTTGCTTTATTACACTTGTTCAATTGTGTTGAGTGTAGTTTAGTTTGGTAACTTGTGAGGTGACTTAGTGACTTGAAAGTGTTGATAATGTGAACCTTTCATTTTGAATTTTGTTAAGCTTGGTAACTTTTGAGGTGACTTAGTAACTTGAAAGTGTTGAAGTGTAGGTACTTGAAATGTGAATTTTTATTTAGAATATAGTTTAGTTTGGCAACTTGAGAGGTGACTTAGTTACTTGAAAGTGCTTAAGTGTAGGTACTTGAAAGGTGAATTCTTGTATTGAATGTAGTTTAGTTTGGTAACTTGGGAGGTGACTTAGTGACTTGAAATTGATTAAGTGTAGGTACTTGAAATGTGAAATTTTGTATTGAATTTTGTTTAGTTTGGTAACTTGGGAGATGACTTAGTGACTTGAAAATGTTGAAGTGTAGGTACTTGAAATGTGAAATTTTTGTTTTAAATTTTGTTAAGCTTGATAATTTGGGAGGTGACTTAGTGACTTGAAAATATTGAAGTGTAGGTACTTGAAATATGAACTTTTCATTTTGAATTTTGTTAAGCTTGGTAACTTGGGAGGTGAATTAGTGACTTCAAAATGTTGAAGTGTAGGTACTTGAAATGTGAATTTTTGTATTGAATGTAGTTTAGTTTGGTAACTTAAGAGGTGAGTTAGTGACTTGAAATTTATTAAGTGTAGGCACTTGAAATGTGAAATTTTTGTTTTGAATTTCGTTAAGCTTGGTAACTTGGGAGGTGACTTAGTGACTTGAAAATGTTGAAGTGTAGGTACTTCAAATGTGAACTTTTTATTTTGAATTTTGTTAAGCTTGGTAACTTGGGAGGTGACATAGTGACTTGAAAATGTTGAAGTGTGGGTACTTGAAATGTGAATTTTTATTTGGAATATAGTTTAGTTTGGTAACTTGGGAAGTGACTTCAAAATGTTGAAGTGTAGGTACTTGAAATGTGAATTTTTGTATTGAATTCGACTTTTGTTTTGAATTTAGGTATTTGAAATGTGAACTTTCGTGACTTGAACTAATTACTTGAATATGATTGATTGTGTAGATGGAACCTGATTATAGCTGGTTATATCAATGGAATAATGATAATAGAATGGGTCATATGGTGGAATTTGTTGAAGGTGTCAATCGATTTATAGAACATGCCAAGACACTTGATGTTTGGTCATATTTTTGGGTGATTCGTTGTCCTTGTGTTTACTATGATGGTACAATCTTTTAAAAGAAGAAGTTATGAAGGATAATCTTTATAGAAAAGGGTTTCACGAACACTTTTTAAGATTACGTACTATTCATGGTGATGTTGAGCAAAATAACTTTGTTGTTGGCCAAAGTAGTAAGTCTACAGGGCATAATAACTATCAACATACTAGGATAATAGATTTGGTGCATGATGTTTTTGGGATGCCACACGGGGGTGATTTTAGGGAAACTGTCGAAGATATTCCTAATAGAGAAGCATGTCGTTTTTATGAATAATTGCATGCTGCTAGTCATCCTTTATTTGAAGGGTGTTTGCACTCTTGTTTGTCTGTTGCTGTCAAATTATTAAGTATTAAATCTGATTGAAATATTGTTGAAAGAGGAATGGACTCAATGATAGACATTATTAAAGAGTTAGTTTTCCTACTTTAGAGGTTCCTGAATCTTTCTATAAGGCAAAAAGAATGGTGTCAAAGTTAGGTCTCTCCTCGATTAGAATTGATTGTAATGAAAATGGTTGCATGTTATACTTTAAGGAAGATGCTAACCTAAAATCCTGTAAGTTTGGTCAACACCCTCGATATAAGAATGGTTGCCGTAGAAATAAAATTGCTATTAAGGTGATGCATTATTTACCTCTAATACCAAGGTTAAAGAGGTTGCATGCTTCAAATAGCTAGCCTACTCATATGAGGTGGCACAGTGAAAATAGAAGGCCCACCAGTGTTATGTGTCATCCATCAGATGGAGAGGCTTGAAGCATTTTGATGCAACTAATTCAGATTTTGCAGTTGAGCCACCAAATATTCATTTGGGATTATGTGCGGATGGTTTTTCACCTTTTTTCTGTTGGTGCTGCGCCATATTCATATTGGCCTGTATGTATCACCCTGTACAATCTTTCTCCTGAAATATTGATCACTAGTCCATATATATTTTTTAATTGTGTTGTTCCTAGTCCGTGTAATACAAAAAGTAAAATAGATGTCTATTCTAACCTTTGATTGATGAACTTCAAATTTTATGGCATGAGGGGATTGAAACTTGAGACATTTCACTTAAATAGAATTTTAATTTGCGTGCATATCTAATATGGAATATTAATGATTTTTATACTTATGGAATGTTATCTGGGCGGATGATAGCTGGAAAGTTGGCTTATCCATACTGCATGGGAAAACAAAATCTTTCACATTGAGACATGGTAGAAAAAATTCATGGTTTGATTGTCATCGTTGTTTCTTGCCACCTAATTATGAGTCCAGGAGACTAAAGAATGCATTCAAAAAGAGTAGAACTGAACATGATGGTCCACCTCCAAAGTTATCTTGTCATGACATCTAGGAGATAGTTCGGGATTTGCCAAAAGTTAGCGAGGAACCATTGTATAGGCCTGATGGATATGGTGTTTCACATAACTGGACTAAACAAAGTATATTTTGGAAGTTAAAATATTGGCCAGATAATTTACTTAGACATAATATTGATGTCATGTATACTGAAAAGAACTATTTTGACAACTTGTTCAACACAGTTATGGATGTTACCAGCAAGACAAAGGATAGTCCTAAGGCCAAACTTAATTTACTAAAATATTCAAGCATAGAGAATAACACTTACAGGAGAGGCCCAATGGCAATGTTCTTAAGCCCAAGGCTAGTTATACATTCAAGTTGGACCAAAAGCGAAAAATATGTGAGTGGGTCCAAAGTTTAAAGATGCTAGATGGATATACCTCAAATTTGGGAAAGAGGGTTGATATGGCACAAGCAATCTTACATGTAATGAAAATCCATGATTGTCATGTTTTCATGGAACAATTAATTCCAATAGCTTCTATTGTTTTGCCGAAAACATATGAAAATTGATAACAGAGATTAGTTTGTTCTTCAAAGACTTATGTGACACCACATTAAAAGAAGAAAATCTGACTTGAATGGAAAGTAATATTATTGTTATCACCAAAAAGTTGGAGAAGATCTTTTTGCCTAGGTTCTTTGATATGATGGAACATCTTCCCATTCACCTTGTCCATGAAACTCAGCTAGGCGGTCCAGTTTAAACTAGGTGGATGTATCCAGGCGAACGGTAAGCAATTACAACATATTTAAATTCATACATATCTTTTTTTATATAGTAAACATCTAATCTTAAGATTATGAAGGACAATTGGAAAATTGAAAAGGGGTCCCAAAAATAAACATAGGGTGGAAGGCTCTATAGTTAAGGCATATCTTGAGAGAGAAACATCTAAATTTTGTTCATACTACTTTAATGATGAAGTTGCTTATTTAAGAAACAGACTGAATCATCATCATGACAATAAGAATGAGCCTTATTTGCAACCGATATTAATTTTTAATCAATCTGGTAGTAAGGCTAAAAAGATCATATTTCGCCGGCTCACTACCATGGAGCACAAATTAGCAACTTTGTATGTCTTGCTGAATTGCCCGAAAGTTGAGCCCTCTCTAAAGTAAGGAAATTAAATATTAACACATCATATTTATTTACTCATTCCCTTAAGAAAACTAATTGTGTTGCACATGTTGGATCTTCAGTTCATTTAAGACTCAATTTCACGAAAATCAAGTGTATGCATCCTTTGCAACATGGTTTAAATATGAGATGTGTAAGTGTACTAATATTTCTACAAATTTTAAATATTTACACATTCTTCAACTAATATATGTATATATATGTGTGTGTATAATATTTTTAGGTACACCATTCACCAAATGTGGACGCATACAATCGGTTCTTGAGAGATATTTCTTTGGACCAGTTGAAGCTCGTACAATGTCCCATTAAACATTAAATGAATTTAAATTCTCCACAGAAGAATACTCCAGAACAAGAAAAAAACAATAGTGGTTTTTGGATTAAGGGTGATGATGATGTTGATTACTTTGGCATCATATAAGAGATCTTAGAAATGGAGTATGCTGGTTTGCCAATAAAAAAAATTGTCCTATTTCGATGTAAGTGGTTTGATCTAAGAACAAGAGGAACAAGAGTACATAAGGAGCATAACATTATTGAAGTGAAGCACAATAGGTCGTATCCTATTTACGATCCTTTTTTTCTCGCGCAAAATGCTAAACAAGTATATTATGCTCCTTATCCATTGCATAATGATAAGTTTGATTAGTGGGTTGTAATCAAAACAAACCCTATAGGACGGGTGGAAGTTGAGGATGTGTTGGAGACTATGTATCAAAATAAAATGCAGATTGATCACCAGTTAGTGGACATTGATTTAGTGTATAGTTTAAATCACCCGAAAAATATATTTGAAGAAGTTAATATTGCATAAGAAGAGGCTAAGTGGGTAGAATATAAGGAAACTTCCGAAGAGGGTGAATGGTTTAATGGAGAATCTTCGGGAGAGGAGGCTTAGTTTGTGTAGGTTGTATTTGTTATGTATTGATGTCTTTATGCTTTGTACTATTTACCTTTATGTTTCTTGTTAAAGATTGATATGTAATATACTGTGTGAGATTGTTGTTGTCACTTTTCTATGTTTTATGTAGTAATATATTGTTTTAATACTGATTTAGTGATTTGAAATGTGAATTAGTAATTTGAAATTAGTTACTTGGAATGTTTTACCACAGATGTTTTCTTATATTCATTTTGTAAGGACTAACTATACTTGTTAACTTTACATAATTTAGATGGGAGGTAAAGGTGACAAAGGTAAGTAAAAAGTTGATCCTACAAAGACAAAAAACAAAAAAAAAACCTCCGCCTTATAGACGACCATCAGGCATTCATATATGTGAGGGTCGGTTTGATGATGTGCCAGCACGACCCTCTTATTCTGGGTCACTGCATCATTCAGTTTCTTCTCCTACACATGTGGGTCCATTTCATGGGTCTATAGTGACTCATTCTGCTCCCATCCCCATGCCACTGCCTTTGCATTATTCATTTCCTGCTCTTACACTCGTGGTTCCACTTCATGGTTCATCGCATCATTCTCAAACGATTGCTAGCACATACGGTCATCTACCATCGTCTGTAGTACCCTCTACTAGTAGTCACCCATGTTCTCACAGTGATTCTTTGGATCTATTGGGTTGACAGATCTTTATCTTGGAGGCACACCATCCAGTGCTTCAGATCCACCCACGCTAGTGCATCCACCAGCACTTGTTCCACAGCCCGAAGATAGAGATACTTATCAGAAGCGGTATATTATTCCGTATGGAGTAAGGTATGATTTCTAAATTTAACAATATTATTCATTTTTCATTTACTATATTATTATGCTCTGTGAAATTAAAATTTGATCTTGTGTTGTAGGGTTTTGCCCGATGATGGAATTGCAAAAATGACAACTAAATACATATGTCGGTACTTCAACGGCTATTGGACCAGTTGGCAAAAGGTTCCAGAATTTGATAGAAAAGAATTGTTTAAAGAGTTTTAGGTAAGGATTTAACTTATCAACTAAACACATTGTTAGAACAAAAATTGAATATTAAACTTTTGTATTTGTTGTAGAAATATTACTAGTGGGATGAAACAAATAACGATGCTATACGGAAGAATTTTTATAGAAGAGCAAGACTCAGAATAAACAGTCTGTTAGATTATGTTAAAACGAAGAGGGTACGACCAGAGTTTATACCCGAACCGCATATGGCAAGATCATCTTGGCTATTACAATAGCGAAGAATACCAAGTGTTGAGTAACAAAGGAAAGAAAGCCAGGGCATCATCCAAGGGCGTCTCTCTACATACTAGGGGAGCAGTTAATCGGATTACTGTAGAGCAAAAAATGGTATGCAACTTTTACAGGTTTAATTGTTTGTTTCTATTTAAACTTTTAATTATTTGAAGATTAATAATTTTATCATATGCAAAAAAAAAAATTGGGCAGGAAAACACAACAACATGAGGTATTCGAGGCGACCCATGTAAGGAAGAAAAAGAACCCAGCTGATGAAGATGTCTGGGTTAAGCCTCGTGCAAAAGCTACTCATGTAAGAATAAAATTTTGTATTTATGAATCTTTTTCTCAAAGTTGATATCATTCAAGGGTGGATAGTTTAATATTTTTTTACTATTAATTTTAACTTTACTTTGAATATAGGACAAATATATGCAGTTCATTAATGAGAATCGTAGTACTCAGCCTCCTGAAAGTCAGGGTGAAACAATACCTGAAGATGTAGAGGAGGAGTTCTAGAAACAAACTGTGGATTCTCCAGTTAGAGGCCAATATTACGGGTACTACAGAAAATGCTTTAGCTATAAAATTAGGTATTCGTTCGGCAATACATCCTATCCCTCGTCAGCTAATAGAGAAACCGTTGATTTACTAAAAAATACAGTTTCTGAACCCACTAAAGATCTTGCTGCACAAGTTGAGAGGGCGAGGCAGAAGAAGAAGGAAACATCCTCACAAATCAAAATAATGCAGGAGCAGATCAACTCTTCAATTTGATCTGCAAGGATTTTTCCTCCTTATCCTGGTGATGTAGTTCGTGCTGCAACATGTCTAGGCCCATTTGATGACTATTACACCACAGAGGAAGAATTAGATCCTGTGTGTGAGGCTGAGGATATGGATGACGAGTTGTAGTTTTTAGACTTTTGTATGTTTTGTAGTTTGGATTTGGAACCTTGATAAATTTTGAAAATAACTTAATTTTAAATGTTTGTATTGTTATGTTGGTTGATTGTTATGCTGGTTTGATTATTATGCCGGCTGATTATTGTGAGGTTATTTAAGAAAAATTATCAAGAAAACTGACCACATGTGATCGGTTTTTCTAGTAATTTTATAAAAACCTACCACAGGTGGTCGGTTTACTATAATTAATTAAAAATATTTTATTAAATAAATTATTAAATAAAAACTGACCACAAGTGGTCGATTTTGTATTTAAATTAATTATTTAATTTTATAAAACCGACCACATGTGGTCGATTTTGTATTTAAATTAATTAATTTCAAAAAAACCGACCACATATGGTCGGTTTTGTATTTAATTAATTTTAACAAATCCAATCATATGTGGTCGGTTTTATATTTAAATTAATTAATTAATTTTAATAAAATCGACCACATGTGGTCGGTTTTTTGGATAAATTAATTAATTAATTTAAATACAAAACCAACCACTTGTGGTCAGTTTATTTTGAAATTTTATTTTTATTTTATTTTTTTGTAAAAAATATAATATTGAATTTTAAATATATATATATATATTCTTAAAAAAAGTGGTCGGTTTTAAAAAGGCTACCACATTTTTTCAAACCACACATTTTGGTCAGATTTTTGGCCGCAAATTCAGGAAAATCGACCACATGTGGTCGGTTTTTATGATCGATTTTCCTATTTTTTAGCAGTGTGAGCGTAGGGGCGGATCTATTAAGGTTCGTGAGGGTGCCACGCCACCTCCAAGCTTTGACAAAAATTCTATACATTTATAGGTATATATATACAAAAAACTATATAGATAATAAACATTCCTCCACACTGAGGACTAAAGTGCTCCTTGGGACCAGTGACGAAGTATCTTCCCGAAGGACGTGAGTTCGAATCATGTTGGCGGCTTTTATTTATAAGTTTATTGATTCAATATCAATTTTCAATTCAATCTAGCTATCCTCTATCGTATAAGTATATTAATTTTATTTGTTCTTAATTATTGTTGACTCGTTTAATTAACAATTATATTATTTTTAACTAATTTATTTTATTAATCATTACTAAAAACTTTTGTTTTATCTATGCAATTTAGTGACGGCAGCCATCGCTACAAGGTGTCTTGCTAATTTGAATCTTGCTAATTATTAGTGAGGCAAACCCTCACAAAGTAGTAACGAACTCCGACATTGTTGGGTACTATGTTTTTTAATGATTGACAATGTGATATGAAATATGTCAGTCAAACTGGTTCATTCACATGGTTCGCTGGTATCCACTTCAAGACGAGATTGTTTAAGTGGATAAGAAAGTTCTGATATACTCAAGATAGAGATCATGTGTGATAAAAAAAAATAAGTTGTAGTTGAATACAAAACTTGAAGATAAGCTAAAGAAAGAGTTTTACTCAAATGAGGAGATCAAGTTGAAGAAGAGTTTTACATATATGCAAGGAGTTTGACTTGAAGAAGGACTTTGACTTAACAACAAACTTTGATGAGTTGAAGAGTCAACTAAAGATAAAAGATTGATGATACTAAGGACTCTTTAAAGAGTTGCTGTTAAATAGAGAAAGTGATTGACATAATCAGTTATGCACTTACAAAGATAAAAAGGACAATTGATAAATTGACAAAGTGCTACTCAATCATTGTAGAAACACATTGAAGAACTTGGTCCTAAGTATAGAATATGGCTAAGAGTTTTAGCTTTGACTATTAGGAATTGTTCATTGTGTTTGAACTATTGATGTAATATTAGTTTCAGTGTGCTATAAACTGAAATAGGAGCTAGTCTTCGAGTTGGGAAAAACTCAGAGACTTTGGGAACACATGCCTTAGGTGGTGTATGTGTAGTTAGGAATTAGAGTTTATAATTCCTAGTTGTTGAGTTATAGGAATAAGAGTTTATAATTCCTAGGTTACAAGAGTTTTGTAATCAGTTGTTGTTCCTGTAAAAGTACAGGTCGTGGTTTTTTACACCTTTTTAAGCCGGGTGTTTTCCACGTAAAAATCTAATGTGTTATTTTCTTACTTTTTTAGCTAGTTTGGAACAAGTTAGTCAACATGTTCCATCGATAGGCAACAGTTAGGCGAAAATAAGATAATTAGTAGGGCACGTACTCTAACAGACACTCAACCATCGCTACTTTGATCTCATAATTTTCCAAAAAATATAATATAGTGAGATATGTCCCTTGCTATATTAAAAATATATAATATTAATTTATAATTTAATGAGGGACAACCCTTGATATATTAAAAATATATATATAATATTAATTTATTATTTAGCGAGAGACGTCCCTTGCTATATTAAAAATATATATAATATTAACATATTATTTAGTGAGGGATGACCCTTGGTATGTGAAAATTAATAAAAATTATAATTTTAAGTATACTGAGCGATATCCCTCACTCAGTTAAATAAAAATAATAATTTGATATTTCGATAGTTTGCGGGATATCCCTCCCTAAATCCCTCGCTAATATGGTATTATTTTTAGCATTTTACTGCATCAAAATTAAATATTTCAATAAAAAATCAACATACAACCAATAACAACCAGCAAAACAATAAAAAAATGCTTCTGAAACAATTCACACATTAAAATTAAGCAACCAAACTTCATACATATTCATCCAACTTAAACAATATGCAAACAAGTGGCAAAACAAGTTCTCCCAACACTCACTAACAGAATCCCAAACTAAAATAACAGCACCACCTAATACTCCATTTCATCATCTCCATCATGCTCATCCTCTTCATCATCAATTACCAATTTTCTCTTAATTGTCCCTATAGACGTCGAACCACACATGTGCAGTGAGCCACCCTTCTTGTACTTTCGAGTTGCCTTTGTCTGCGCGCTCATCTTTTGAAACTCTAGAGACTGCCAGTATACAATAATTTGATCCCAATAATATGACCCAAACCATCCAGGTCGTCGTTCGTTACTTTGAGCTTTATATATATATATATACAAAAAATTATATAGATAATAAACATTCCTCCACACTGAGGACTAAAGTGCTCTTTGGCACCAGTGACAAAGTATATTCCCGACGGACGTGAGTTCGAATCATGTTGGCGGTTTTTATTTATACGTTTATTGATTCAATATCAATTTCCAATTCAATCTAGCTATCCTCTATCATATAAGTATATTAACTATTTGTTCTTAATTATTGTTGACTCGTTTAACTAACAATTATATTATTTTTGACTAATTTATTTTATTAATCACTACTAAAAACTTTTGTTTTATCCATGCAATTTAGTGAGGGTAGTCATCGATATAAGGTGTCTTGCTAATTTGAGTCTTGCTAATTATTAGTGAGGCAAACCCTCACCGAGTAGTAACGAACTCCGACATTGTTGGGTACTATGTTTTTTTTTATGATTGACAATGTGATGTGAAATATGTTAGTCAAACTGGTTCATTCACATAGTTCGCTAGTATCCACTTCAAGACGAGATTGTTTAAGTGGATAAGGAAGTTCTGATATACTCAAGATAGAGAACATGTGTGATAAAAATAGAAGTTGTAGTTGAATACAAAACTTGAAGATAAGCTAAAGAAAGAGTTTTACTCAAATGAGAAGATCAAGTTGAAGAAGAGGTTTGCATATATGCAAGGGGTTTGACTTGAAGAAAGATTTTGACTTAACAACGAACTTTGATGAGTTGAAGAGTCAACTAAAGATAAAAGATTGATGCTATGAAGGACTCTTTAAAGAGTTGCTGTTAAATAGAGAAAGTGATTGACATAATCAATTATGCACTTACAAAGCTAAAAAGGGCAATTGGCAGATTGACAAAGTGCTACTCAATCATTGTAGAAACATATTGAAGAACCTGGTACTATTGATGTAATATTAGTTTCAGTGTGCTATAAACTGAACTAGGAGCTAGTCTTCGAGTTGGGAAAAACTCAGAGACTTTGGGAACACATACGTTGGGTGGTGTATGTGTAGTTAAGAATTAGAGTTTATAATTCCTAGTTGTTGAGTTATAGGAATTATAGTTTATAATTCCTAGGTTACAAGAGTTTTGTAATCAGTTGTTGTTCCTGTAAAAGTACAGGTCGTGGTTTTTTATACCTTTTTAAGCCGGGTGTTTTCCACGTAAAAATCTAATGTGTTATTTTCTTACTGGTTTAGCTAGTTTGGAACAAGTTAGTCCACATGTTCCATCGATGGGCAACAGTTAGGCGAAAATAAGATAATTAGTAGGGCACGTACTCGAACAGACACTCAACCATCGCTATTTTGATCTCACAATTTTCCAAAAAAATATAATATAATGAGATATGTCCCTTGCTATATTAAAAATATATAATATTAATTTATAATTTAATGAGGGACAACTCTTGCTATATTAAAAATATATATAATATTAATTTATTATTTAGCGAGAGACATCCCTTGCTATATTAAAAATATATATAATATTAACTTATTATTTAGTGAGGAATGGCCCTTGGTATGTGAAAATTAATAAAAATTATAAATTTAAGTATACTGAGGGATATCCCTCACTCAGTTAAATAAAAATAATAATTTGATATTTCGATAGTTTGCGGGATATCCCTCCCTAAATCCCTCGCTAATATGGTATTATTTTTAGCATTTTACTGCATCAAAATTAAATATTTCAATAAAAATCAACATACAACCAATAACAACTAGCTAAACAATAAAAAAAATGCTTCTGAAACAATTCAAACATTAAAATTAAGCAACCAAACTTCATACATATTCATCCAACTTAAACAATATGCAAACAAGTATAAAAAGTATGCAAACAAGTGGCAAAACAAGTTCTTCCAACACTCACTAACAGAATTCCAAACAAAAATAACAGCACCACCTAATACTCCATTTCATCGTCTCCATCATGCTCATCCTTTTCATCATCAATTACGAATTTCCTCTTAGTTGTCCCTATAGACGTCGAACCATATATGTGCAGTGAGCCACCCTTCTTGGACTTTCGAGCTGCCTTTGTCTGCACGCTCATCTTTTGAAACTCTAGAGACTGCCAATATATAATAATTTGATCCCAATAATATGACCCAAGCCATCCAAATCGTCATTCGTTACTTTGAGATTTAGAAAGCATGCATGACAATAGAAAAGAAACCTTCTTAAAATTACTTTGAATAACCCGATCCTCAGAACATGTACAACTTTTGCAAATAAAATATATAGCTTTGGGGAAAGAATAAATTTCATTTCAACTGGTAAGAAAATATTTTTTTTTAATTAAAAAAGAACTGTTTTGAAGTGTTAAATATATAACTGTAACAATTCTGAGATTCTTGACTTTGCTAATAACATATAAAAATAGTACAAGTAAAAATTTTAACTTACAATATTCATGATGTTGAGGCTAGAAACCCAAGTGATAACGCGGCCACCAAATCAATAAATATCCCTCCAAGCAAGTCTACAGGTCACCTTGAACCCATTTTCTTAAGGTAAATATTTTCGTAAGCTCATTGTCACTGTTGGTAGATGCCACAATATTTATTTGTTACTTTTTAATTAAGTCAAACAAAGAGTAAAAGTTGGTCTGATGTCACTGTAATACAACAAGAAATAGAATCATGTACTGATTATATATTTATCCTCAAACAATGTATATATATTCTCCCTAATCCTACTTTGTGAGAATACACTAGGTATGTTGTTGCAAACAACTTATATATAAATTGTGAAAATGCTCTTTGAGGTTCTAGTGGTGAGACAACTTCGGACTGATAGATTGATCTCTAGAGAGTACCTTGCTTATGTTGGAGATCAAACTTTAATATACTAATACATTTGCTCTAGTTAATGTGCCATGCCTGAAGCACAACAATTGTCAACTTGCATTGGAGCATTTCATCCCATATCAAGAACATAGAAGTTTCTATAATCTCCAGAACCCAAGAAAACAATCTTCAATTTAATTAAAGTATTAACAATTAGCTCAATGCAAGAAACAAGAAATTGCAACAATTTCTTAGCAACAAATTTCAAAAGCATCATTAAGTTGATAAGCATCTTTATTACCATCTTATCTCCAACTAACAAACCTTATGAACTCTTTCCTTACTGACAAAGTAAAACAAGGCACAAACCACTGTAATTTAGTAGTATCTAAGATGTAGAAGTTCTCATCTATCCTATTTTATGATGATGTTTGACTGGACTTAAAGTTTGAAACAGAAAAGATGACTTTGAAACTCGCCATCTAAATAATTCATAGATATTTGTGTGGCTATAAATTATCTCGTTAAAGATAACATGAAGAGTTTAAAATTAAATCATCAGAGCAACAAAGCAACTAAAGATGTATAGGATGATCCTAATTGATCCTATCTACTTTAAATGGAAAGAAATGAACCTTGAAGTTTTTCAAAGCAAACATAGGCCTACTGATGTAATTGTTCGACTAATGGTGCAGGATGTGCATATATATGTCAATTAAAATCAAAACTAACAGGGGTTCTACAAAAGCTTAATTATTATCCATGATGTTAGTTGTTGGTAGGTAATTTTAGTGTTAGCAGGCTGCTAGCATAAGGTTGGGACCAATCTCAGGTTATCTTTTTGTGCTGTAAAATTCTCTACTTAATAATGAAATCAATTTCTTTCCAAAAGATTAAACTGTTTTTAAATATAGAATGCATTATTCTTTTGAAACAAACTAAGATTGAAAAGTATGCCACATAAAATGCAATAGAGGGAGTAACACTGAATATATCTGTGCTACTGTAAGCTTCACAGTAACTATACATATTAATCTTTAAACTAGAACATTTACTCTCTCCACACCATAAGATTAATGAAGAATAAAATTATACATCTGGTTTGAGTTACTATGTATAATCTTTACCGCCCCTTCACCTCAGAACCCAAGAAAATAATCTCCGATTTCATTTAAAGATTTAACAGCTAGCTAAATGCAAGAAACAAGAATCTGTCAACAGTGTTTCTAACCTCACTAAATCAAGAAGCTTCAACAGCATCATGACTCTACAGAAGACTAAAAAGTAGTAATCTTCAAGCCAGAAGTAGATAAGTATTTGCATTACCATCTCATCTCCAAGTAACAATCCTTATTAACTCTTTCATTACGATAAAGGAAAATAAAGCAAATTGTCAAAGTTACTTTTCACACTACAGACACAATAAACCTCAAAAGTTATAAGCAGCACATGGTAAGTGAAAAATGCTGAAAATATCTTTTTTATTAATTGAGAGATTTTGGAGCATTTAATCCATTTTGTTATCTGAAGTTACATACCATAAACTCTTTGAGGACTCCTTGCTGTATACGAGAGGACACTTCACTCCAAAGAGAATGTAGGGTGACCTAGGAGCTTCGACAGCAGGGAGATTCAGAGAGAAAGATGAGAAATTAGATCGCTTATTGTGAACGAAAGCTAACAGGACACTAATTTTAATGTAGGGTTTCTTTTAAGAAATTAGAATTTAACCCAAATTCAAATTATGAAAAGTAAATGGAGGAAAATAATGGAGGGAAGCAATTGGGGGAAACAAGACACATTTTAAAATTTTAAGGATTTAACCAAGTCCTTACAATTTTATTTTTACTAATATAAATGAAATAACTCCTACTATACTCTAGTGCATAACGTTTTTAAAATAATATCGGAATCAATCATCAACATTATTTAATTAAATAATTATTAAGAATTCCACTAAAAATTGAATTGATTTTGGTTAATACTTTGAGGTGTATTTTATTATCATAGTAATATTAAAATAATTACATATGTTAAATATTATAGTATTTTTCTTATAGTTTTCTAACTTCTAAATTTTAAATGAAAAATTAAATTAGTATAAATTAATTTAGCTTTGAAGATTTGTCAAATTGACTCTTGCAATACGAAATGTGATAAGTAAAAAGAAAATAAGGACATACAACTTGCACTTTATATATATTGCCATCATCTTATGTATGCTAATTAATCAATAATATTTCTTGCAAATATTAACAATATAATTCTACTTGTATAATAATCAAAATATAAGTTAATCAATCATTTTCATTACTTAGTGATATCACTAATACACTTCTACTTAATGTAATTATTAATTTATTAGTTAATTTTAATAGTATTCTTAAAAACGACACGAGTACGTTTCACTTAGTTAAATTGTTAACGTGTAAGTTAACCAATCAATAATAGCAACTTTTTATTAAGAGTATCACATATACACTTCTACTTAATGTAATATTGACGAATAAATTAACCATCAATAATATTTTTTGAAGAATGAAACTATATATTTTTATTTGCACTTATTATCGTGTACAAGTTGATAAATCAATAATACTTCTTATAAATACGATTAATACACTTTTTCTTAGTATATTTATCAAATTATATGTTAATATATCATTTCCTAATCTTTCTAAATGATACCACTAATATACTTACAGCTAGTATATTTGTCACTATATAAGTTAGTCGGTCAATAATATTTCAAAAAAAAAAAAAACACCACTAAAACACTTTACTTAGTTAACAACTTTGAAAATTACTTAAAAAGTATTATAAATTACAATAATTAACAACTTTAAGTATAAAAAAAATAATTTGTTATATATTTCAAAAAATACTTTAAAAAATACTATAAATCACAATAATAAACAATTTAAAAAATTATAAAGATATAAAATATTTGGTTGACTCCAGAAATTATATCAGTGTCACTTAAATTAAAATAAAATAATGGTATGATAAATCTCAATAATTATAAACTTAAATTACTTAAGAATATAATTGGCTATCGATATCACAAAAGTTTGAACAAGGAGAGTAACATGTATTATTTAAAAATTACATAAAAAATATTATAAATTACGACATTTAACTATTTAGAATATTTAAAGCATATTAAAAATTATGATTAATTATCTAAATTTTATTTATGTCACATAAATTGAGACTAAAAAATAACATATATTGGGCCCCTTCTGGCACGGATCCTCGACATCTAGTATTAAAATATGTGTGAATCAATGATAGCATTAATTAATGAAATATTTATTAAGAATATTATTAAAATTTAATTGACTTTTGACCCTTTTTTAAGAGGTATTTTTTCATCATATTAATATGAAAATAATTACATTAAAGCTTATAGTATCTTTTATATTTATTTATCAAATTAACTCTTATAATATGAATTGTGACAATTAAAAAGAAGAGGAGTCAGTATAACTTGGTACTTCATCTTTCTTCTTAAATTTTCAATTGTGAACCGGCCACTGCTACTAAAAGTTTTGCTAAATAAATAACAATGGATAGTTGAGATACAAAACTTGTGAACACCTTTATCTATGAGTTGTAAATTAATGATTAAATAAATTCACGTAAAAAAAGGAAAATTACATTGTTGAGTTAGAATTATTGAAAAGGTGGATTTTGTAATTTATTTTACCGCTGAAAAATTAATTTCTTGAAAACATTTGTGGATTACAATACTTCACCCAAAGTATATTAGGATAATATATATTATGAGGAATATTTTTTAATCTTTTTATATTTTGGATAATGCTTTATTTTAATTCTTTGACCATATATTTTTTTTTGTGAGAATACGAGTTTTTGAGAAAAGTTTTGAATTAGAATACTTTCCAGCCACAGTAAATTAGGATAATACTATTTTGCGGTGTTCTTGGACAATTTTATCTTAATTTAACTTAAATATTCACTACTAAAAAAGTGTCAAAAAGCGACGGCCAACGTCGCTTTTTTGGGCAAAATCGACGAAAATCCGTCGTTTTTTTTCCGTCTCAAAAAGGGGCGTTTTTTAAAAACAGCGGCCTACGTCGCTTTATTACGACGAACAACGTCGTTTTTGGAGAAAAAAAAATTTTTAGTTATTTTTAAAAAAACGACATTGTGCGTCGCTTTTTGTTCTTCATGTGAAGAACGTTGTGCGTCGTTTTTTGTTCATCATGTGAAGATCAAATGATGAACAAAAAATGACAGACATCGTCATTTTATTGAAAAAAATTAATATTTTTTTCAGAAAAATTGACGTTGTCCGTCGAAATTTGAGAAAAATAAAATTTTTTTTTTAAAAAAAGAGCGACGTTGGTTGTCACTTTTTGTTCTTCATAATGAATAAAAAGCGACGTTGGTCGTCGCTTTTTGTTCTTCATAATAAATAAAAAGCGACGTTGATCGTTGTTTTTTGTTTTTCATAATGAATAAAAAAGAGGCATTGGTCGTCGTTTTTTGTTCTTCATAATGAATAAAAAAGTGACGACCGTCGTCGCTTTTCTGCATTTTTTTAATGCAGAAATATGTATTTTTTACATCCCATCTGCCAAATAAAAATGCAATTCAATATATACATCCCTCATGCAACACACATTATTACAATAATCATACAACACACTACATCAACAAATCATTTAAGCAATTCAAATCAACAACACTTAAACAATGAATCCAGCAACATTCAAAATACTTAAAACAATCCTAAAGATTTTTCACTAATTAAAAGCTAAGTTCAAAATATCTAAAAATGATCTAAAACTCAAGTCCAATAACACTAACGAGTAGCTCCAACAAACTTTTCATCACTATTTGTTTCCTCTTCGATACTTGAATCAGGAGCAACGGCCTGTGTTAAGGCCTGTCTAAGATATGCAATTTGATGTGACATAGTAGCATATCTCTCAAAAATTGTAGAAATGGCCTGATCGTGCTTTGTCAACCAACAACACATTGTCTGAAAATCAATTGACCAGTGTTATATGAATTTATATGACTAGTATATACATACATATATATATATATATGTATACATTAAAGTTAACTAAATAATAATTAAATCTAATATACCTTAAACTCTTGAAACATGACTTGGTACTCTTGAAACATGACTTGTTTAGAAACTATTGGAATATCCCACCACTCGTGCCAAGGATATGTAAAAAGTCTCATAACGCTCTTCCTTATAGCCTCATTAACTTCTTTTGACGCGGGATGCCACCTGTAAATAACATAATAAGTATGTAATCTTAAATATTTTATTAATGAAAAAATGAATCTATCAATTGAAAAATAAACTTACGAAGATCCATCAGGATCGATAAACACTCTACCAAACATGTCTGTATCTCCAGGAATTAGACCAATCAAATCTGCATCAATATCTTCTTCTACAGGAAGAGGTGCACCAATTTCAAGTCATGAATGCACATTTTTAAGTGATATTACACTTTACAAATTTCAAAATACAAGTTCACCATTCAAGAACTACATTAAACCATTTTCAAGTCGCTAATACACTTCTCAAGTGACTAGTACACATTTCAAAACACTACACTTAAACCATTTTCAACTCTTTAATTCACTTCTCAAGTGACTAAACTTAACCATTTTCAAGTCATGAATTCACATTTCAAGTATCAACACTAAACCAATTTCAAGTCACGAATTCACATTTTCAAGTGATATCACACTTTACAAATTTCAAAACATAAGTTCACCTTTCAAAAACTAATTAAACCATTTGCAAGTCGCTAATCCACTTTTCAAGTGACTAGTACACATTTCAAAACACTACACTTAACCATTTTCAACTCTCTAATTCACTTCTCAAGTGATTAAACTAAACCATTTTTAAGTCATGAATTCACATTTCAAGTATCAACACTAAACCAATTTCAAGTCCTGAATTCACATTCTCAAGTGATTACACTTTACAAATTTCAAAACATAAGTTCACCATTCAAGAACTACATTAAATGATTTTCAAGTCGCTAATACACTTCTCAAGTGACTAGTACACATTTCAAAACACTACAAATTTCAAAAAACAAGTTCACCTTTCAAAACTATATTAAACCATTTTCAAGTCGCTAATCCACTTTTCAAGCGACTAGTACACATTTCAAAACAATACACTTAACCATTTTCAACTCTCTAATTCACTTCTCAAGTGAGTAAACTAAATCATTTTCAAAACATAAATTCACATTTCAAGTATCAACACTTAACCAATTTCAAGTCATGAATTCACATTTTCAAGTGATATTACACTTTACAAATTTCAAAACACAAGTTCACCTTTCAAGAACTACATTAAACCATTTTCAAGTCGCTAATACATTTCTCAAGTGACTAATACACATTTCAAAATACTACACTTAACCATTTTCAACTCTCTAATTCACTATTTAAGTGACTAAACTTAACCATTTTCAAGTCATGAATTCACATTTCAAGTATCAAAACTAAACCAATTTCAAGTCATGAATTCACATATTCAAGTGATATTACACTTTGCAAATTTCAAAATACAATTTCACCTTTCAAGTACTACATTAAACCATTTTCAAGTCGCTAATCTACTTTTCAGGTGACTAGTACACATTTCAAAACAATACACTTAACCATTTTCAACTCTCTAATTCACTTCTCAAGTGACTAAACTAAACTAGTTCCAAGTCATGAATTAACATTTAATGTATCAACACTAAACCAATTTCAAGTCAAGAATTCAGATTTTCAAGTGATATTACACTTTACAAATTTCAAAACACTAGTTCATCATTCAAGAACTACATTAAACCATTTTCAAGTTGCTAATACACTTCTGAAGTGACTAGTACACATTTCAAAACACTACACTTGACCATTTTCAACTCTCTAATTCACTTCTCAAGTGACTAAACTTAACCATTTTCAAGTCATAAATTCACATTTCAAGTATCAACACTAAACCAATTTCAAGTCATGAATTCACATTTTCAAGTGATATTACACTTTACAAATTTTAAAACACAAGTTCACCTTTCAAGAACTACATTAAACCATTTTCAAGTCGCTAATACACTTTTCAAGTGACTAGTACACATTTCAAAATACTACACTTACTATTTTCAACTCTCTAATTCACTTATCAAGAGACTAAACTTAACCATTTTCAAGTCATGAATTCACATTTCAAGTATCAATACTAAACCAATTTCAAGTCATGAATTCATATTCTCCAGTGATTACACTTTACAAATTTCAAAACACAAGTTCACCTTTCAAGAACTACATTAAATCATTTTCGTCCTCGAATGATGCTTATAACTTATTTGACTCCTATAATTATCTAAGACACTCATGAGATCATTTACTTAACTTCTACTTCATTTTATCCATTATGTGGTCCTGAAATTCTATTAACTCTCAAAATTTTCAAAAAATTTTGCTAGGATTTCCTTTGTAAATAGTCCTATCGCAAACCTATCAACTAACCAAAATACATATAAATACGTTTCACCGAGCATTACAATAAATATATTGCTCAACTGATAATACACGAGACTCCAATTGTCATTCCCTAAAATTTTTCACCAAAAGTATAAATTTACAATTAACTACTCCATATATAGAAACAAGACACACCTCAGATCCGTACTACCACATTAACTAGCAAGGTACTAAACATAAATTCATGCATAGGTTAAGTCAATATACTAGATAAGTTCTATGTACTAGCACTACAATCCTAATAATCTTCCTTGCATTTTCAATCACAATTCAAGCTTAAGGTATATCACTTATCATGGACAACCACAAGAATTTATATATTATGTTGACTTATAACTATTGAATAAAGATTGAATAAATACTTGTCCACCAAGGGTCTGGCTCTGGTCGATGGCTGCAGCGTTGACTGATGACTGGTGGTTGGTGGCACGGAGGCTGGTTCATCTGGTATAGGGCTGGTTTGTCCAGAGTCAGAGGCTGGCTCATCAGTGGTTGTTCGTCACGAATGGAGGAAGCTGATGGTGACGGCTTGAGGGGCTTTGCCGGCGTGGTTTCACTAGAAAAGGGGTGAGGCGGTAAGGGAGAAGAGAGAAGGAGCAAGATGTGTTTGTTATGGTGAGTCTTAGAGAGAGAGAGAGTATAAGGAAAGGAGACGGATGTTTGAGGGAGAAAATGAGGATAGGGTTTGATATTTTGTTTAAAAGGAAAGATTGGTTGATCTGATCTCAGCCGTTGGATCAACTTTGATCAACGGCTGAGGTTAAGGTATTTAAAAGTAGGTCAATTGGGATTTATATTGATATTTATATTTAATTTTGGCTAAAATTGATACTAATTGAAATAAAAGATTGGCTAAAAATTAAACACAAGAAAGGAAAATTAACTAAGAATGACTGCTAGTTTAATAAATGTAATAATAATAATAATAATAAAAATAATAATAATAATAATAATAATAATAATTATTATTATTATTATAATGGTGAGATGGCTTATATGTTTTAAAAGAAAAGAGAGGGTAATTTATGCATTTTTCTAAATTATGAATGTGACCCGTCAATATGTATTTAATATAAGAATAATGTGTACAAAAATATTAACAATTGAAATCAAATAATTTTGATAAAATAACAGCCTAAATGACGAGAAAAATAGTAAGACGTTGATATTAAAATAAACTAAGCATGTAAGAATTAATGTTACGTAAAATTACTATATAAAATAGCAGCCTGAGAGGGGTATCATGAGGTCAAAATTGGGTTTCAACACAATTAAACCTATTTAGTCCCACAAAATAAGTCTGTGGAGGGTACAGTGTACGCAGACCTTCTTGAAAACCTATTCAAGCTTGAAGATTCTTGTAAAATAAAACACATCATGTAGGATTTTCGCTTATTGATTTGATTATTGGTTTTACTTATTTAAAAATTGATAACCAATAAACCAAACCGATAATATTTAAAATCAAATAGAATCGACCGATGCACACCCCTAATTTCAAGAAAAAAAATAGTGAAATTGGGATAAGAAATTGTGTTAAAAAATATTGAATTGGAGATTTTGATTATGTTAATACAACGTTTTAATATGATGAATTATCGGCTAATTGGCTTCATTATTATAACTTCAATAGTGTATTATTAGCTCGATCATATGATGTTAACTTATTATTCATAATATTTAGATATATAGACTCAGCTAGCCAACTTTTAACTATATACATCACATACACGAGTATATTACCTCATAATACAACATATTTTATTTCTACTCTGATGAATTATCATTTAATTTAGCTTATATTATTATATTATAATTTAAAAATATACATTATTACCTTGATCAATCGATCGTATGACATCAATGTATTCAATATATATAGTTGATTGACTATAAACTTCACAATATGTATTAGATACATCACACACACATGTAAATTACCTCGTAATACAATATTTTGTATATATATATATATATATATATATAATGATAAATTATCATTTAATTTAGCTTATATTATTACCCCCTCCGTCTCATTTTACTCGTCCCAAATTAGGATGGCACGGCTATTAAGAAAAATAATAAATAACATAGCTAGTTTACCATAGTACACCTATTAAATGATGTTTACATTTTAATTTAAAGAAAAAGTAATTAATGTAAAGGGTAAAATATGGAAAAAAAATTTATCTTGTCTTGATAAGTAAAAAAGGACAAGTAAAATGGGACACCAAATTAGAAAATTGGTACGGGTAAAATGGGACGGAGGGAGTATATTATAACTTCAATAGTGTATTTTTTTTATCAATCGATCGTATGATATCAATATATTCAATAAATAATTGAATACATTTAGTTTTTTAATATAAAAATTATTTATTTAATAGTAAATTAAAAATTAAATATCGAAGGATAGTGTCATTTTCATAAAGTTAATTTTTATTTATTTTAAATAAAAGCGACGCTGTCCGTTGCTTTTTGAAAAAAATAAATAAAAATTAAAAATATTTACAAATTGCGACGGATGACGTTGCTTTTCTAGAATTAAAATTTAAAAAATAAAAATTATAGCGACGTTTTTCGTCGCTTTTAATAAAAATAAAAAAATAAAAATTAAATTTTAAAAGCGACGGACAAAGTCGCTTTTCAAAAAAATATTTTTTATTTAATTTAAAAAAAAGAGACGTTGTCCTTCGCTTTTTCAAAAAATTAAAAAAAAATTAAAATAATTATAAATTGCGACGGACAACGTCACTTTTCTAGAATAAATATTTTAAAAAAAAAAAATTATAGCGACATTGTTCGTCGCTTTTAATAAAAATAAATAAAAACAAAATTTAAAAAGCAACGAATAACGCCGCTTTTCAAAAAATTAATTTTTATTTTATTTTAACAAAAGCGACGCTATCCGTCACTTTTTGTAAAAAAAATAAAAAATTACAAATTGCGGCGGACAATGTCACTTTTCTCAAATTAATATTTTAAAAAATAAAAATTATAGCGACATTGTCCGTCTCTTTTAATAAAAATAAACAAAAATAAAAATCAAATTTAAAAATTGATGGACTACGTCATTTTTAAAAAAATAATAATTATTATTTTTAATAAGTTACGACGCTGTCCGTTGCTTTTATTAAAAAAATATAAATTATTTTTTAATTACTTGACACAAAAATTCGTGAAAAAAAGTGACGGATATTAAGACGTTAGCCGTCTCTTTGAATAAAAAGTAAATAAAAATTAAAATTAAATTTAAAAAGCGACGACCAACGTCGCTTTTCTTGTCGCCTTTTAAAGCGACACAGTCCGTCGCTTTTTTTTGCGTCGCTTTTTAGCCCTTTTTTAGTAGTGATTTAAAGGTATAAAAGTCCTTCAATGTCTAAATGATATTTTAGTTAATCAACATTTATATTCATGTTTTTATAAGAGTATAGATAAATAGATAGACATGTTAATAAATTAATAATAATTTTTATAAATATTATTAATACACTTATACTTAGTATAGTTTTCAAAATATATATTAATATATCGTTCACTAATATTGCTTAATAATATCGCTAATACACTTATAGTATAGTATAATTGTCAATGCGTAACGTAGCAGTCAATAATATTACTAAAAAATACTAATAAACTTTGCTTGTTTAACTATCGTATAAGTTAATCAATCAATATTATTTTAATAAAGATATTAAAGATACTCTTTTATTTTGCTGTAATTATTGATATATAGATTAATCAATCAATAATATTTCACTGTGCTTATCTACTTAGTGTAGTTATCAAATTATTAGATAATTTATATATATATATATATATATATATATATATTTCGGTTATGTGTAGAAAAATAATGCAATTTAGTAGTATGAAAAGAAAAAAAAAGTTTTAAAGCAATTATTGAGAGATCAAACAATTGATATCATTGCTATTATTTTTTTTTTTTGCAAATCTATAATATGATTATTTACTAAATACTCAATTTTACATATTTAATTTAGTGAGAAACTTCCCTTACTACAAAGAAGAAAAATCACAAAATAATTATATGTATCGTATTGAGGCTTCCTTGGATAACTTATTTTTCATTTTCATTTATTTTTTATTAATGCATTGTTACCAAATAAATTAAATTAAAAAAATATATTTAAATTTTCTTTGAAATATGAATTTATTTGTTATTTTTTAGCGAAGGAAATCCCTCGCCATAATAAATTTAGTAATAGCTTTTTATTATCATCATACTTTAGTGAGGGATGTCCCTCCTAGCCTTTTAAGGAAATAAAAATTAAAAAATTAAAAATTATATTTAAATTTTATTTGAAATATGAATTTATTTCTTATTATTTAGTGAGGAAAATCCCTTGCTATAAAAAATTTAATATTAGCTTTTTATTATCATCATATTTAGTGAGGGATGTCCCTCTCTGCCTTTTAAAAAAAAAATTAAAATATTTAACTTGTATGAGGGACATCGTCACAAAGTCCCTCACTATATCAACATATAATTTGTCTCTCACTAACCCTGGTAGCTAATACCCAAGTTTTTAGTAGTGAATCTTTGAATTTTCTTTTATTTCTTATTTGTTAGTATTTGTTAAATGTAAAATTTAAAGATGAATAAGTTTTATTCTCTTTCTCTATCATTAAATTAAAAAACCCTGTCCCTTTTTATCCTTAGATGGATTGTACCAAAGTCATTGGCCTTCTTGCTTCTTCTCCAATTCTCCACTCTAGCGGATTTCTTTGTCAGTCACTCGTCGCAGCCCCATAATTATGGAGCCTATGCAATTGCTTAAGTGGCCTAATGAACATGAATTTAGTTTTATATATGTCCCTAAACTCATTACTTTATTTTATCTTTATATATATATATATGTAAAGAAGGACTAACTCTATTTCCACTTTAATGTTCGACTCTATTTCAATATCCAAATTGTAAATTTTCAATATATAAAGAATTTTAGTTCTTGATAATTATTAAAAAAAAAAATTGAACACAAAATAAGGCCAAATATTGTGAAAAATCAAAATCTTTAAGAAAAATAAAAAAGAAAAAACTGAAGCATTCCTTCTTATAACTACTTTCTATTTTTTTGAGACAGATGCGGGGCGGGATAAGAATTCTCACTAAGAGGTTCAAAATTAAAAGAAGTAAACACATGAACTAGTTGAAGGGAGTACAATATCTACTATATATACATAAAAAGTAATTTTAATTATGTATAAATGGTATATTTTTTAGTCGAAGGGGATGTGGAACCCCATGGCCATAAGTTGGCTCCACCCTTGAAGGTGGATCTAGAATTTTGAGTCTGTAGTTGATTTAACCAATATGTCTACTTAGCATCCGGATACTTCATATCCTGGATCCCCTCTGAGTATGAGCGTAGTGTCCACCTCCCTCTTCCATTCTGTTTGTGACTATGATATTATTATGGTCTGCCTACATTTCAATAGAATCCCTTTGGCATACGGAAAAATTCTAGTGCAATGGTAGAGGAACTCAAGATTTGCTTTAACTCAAACTCAAACTCAAATATCAGGTTTGACATTCTTGAATTAGTTTGAATTCTCTTGTTTGAATTTCTGGCACTGCCAATACCATGTTTGTAGCACATTTATATGCAAATCAAATTAAAATAAAGATGTTTAAGGCTTAGTGAACTGCAAAGAATACTGAAGAAACTTTTGACCACGCTAGAGGAGCCTTCTAGCGTGGTTACTTAAACATTGGACCATATTCACATACGCATGCTCAAGAAAATTTTAAAAAGACAATAGTTTACAATACATAAGGTCAAAAAAAGCATGCTATTGAAGATTAGCTTGGAGCAAATGATAGTTATATAGCTGTCTAGAGTGACCACCCCCGAAAAATAGCATCTAATATTGCAATGAACTGTACGCTAACTTACGTTTGATCAGATAGCTAATTCACTCAACACAGACAAAAACAACCAAATTGCCTCTTGTGACTTCGATTTAGTTCAATTATACATGCAAAAGAAATATTAGCCACTTTCACAACAAGTGGATCAGGGTGTTGAAATTTCAGCCACTGAATTTACCCTTACTTTTTCTATAAATTGGGCATACATAACTTCTCATAGCTACAGCTTAGCTATATCACACATTTAAAAAAAAATCATGGCCTCAACAAAACTTTTTTTGATTTTCCTTTTGGCTGCATTAATTGCAACCCCCGTTGCATTAGCCCAATTAGGAGGACTTCTGGGTGGCCTTCTTGGCCTAATACATGTAGATGGGGTTCTATATTGCAGCCTTAACAGAAAAATCGATGTCATCAATGGACTCAACACCCCAAGTTTCCCTAGTAAGTTCGTTATTTTTTACGTACAAGAACCACATATATAGTACACTACAAAATCTAACGTATACAGGCTCTTTTTTTTTTTTTCTGTATCTGTTCTGAACCTTGACCACGTTGCAAGACTATGATACATGTAAGAAGTCCTTAGAGGTTGTGAACTAGTAGGTCTACATTATAATACATTTATAGGAAGCTTTCAGGACACTGCACTCATCATTCGTCTCGTAGCAATGGGTGCGGATAGTATAAATATATAGGGAAAATGGCTAAAATGACACCTATACTATAGCCGGATTTGCAGTAACACACTTACTTTTTTTCAGAACACAAAACCAAAATAAGTCAGTTTTTAAATCAATTCATTAAAGTAATATGTTTTATCTAAATTTTACTAAACTAGTATAAACGTTGTTCCCAGTAACGTATTATGCTTTAAAAAAAGTTAACAGATAAAAAAGAGCTGATGTTAAAATAGGACTCGTTATTGTCAGCAACGTTTTTTGACATAAAACGTTACTGTCAGTAACGTTTTTGACAAACAAGAAAAGATATCAAAAACGTCAACTGTCAGTAAATATGTATAGTCTCAAAACACTATGGCTCCCTGGATATTTTATTAAAGCATTTCATTGGCCACGTAAGAGAGAAATAACAATTATTTTCCAGTTTTCCTTTAATTGCACCATTTCTAATTTGTAGCAGCATAAATAAACAAAAGAGATTGAAGCTCAAAATTTTCATTCCTTCTCCAATAGGTTGTCTTGAGTGTAAATGATTGTAGTGACCGAAACCCTTTGTCGTTTTGCCATTTGATAAGCGCGTGTGTACAAACAATATAATCAAAGGATTGGTTTCTTGTCCAGGTTAATTAGCCAATAAATGCTAAGGAAATGCTTTAAGTAAATATCAAGGGGGTCGTAGGATCCCTGAAAGTAAGAGCGTGTTACTCCAAATTCATCTGTAGTCTAGGTGACATTTTAGCTATTTCCCTAAATATGTGTTTCAAAAAATATTTTCAAGTAAATTAAGCTGAATGATTAATCCTACTTCTGTCAGTAAGTGCACTCTATTTCCCCGTGATTATGTATGATAAACATTCATCCCATTTTATAAGAAGTTTCCGTGAATTGTGTAACCATCTTATCAATAAGTTTAACCTGTTATAAATGAATTATATTTTAAATATGTTCAAATGTGAGCCTGTTATGATGAATATGAATAACATCATTTAAACTTGGCAGATGCATCAGTGCAATTGCAGTGCGGAGCAGGAAATGTAGTATCAGATACCACAACAAATGGATCGGGAGTATTTTCCTTTGTGTTGGATCCTCTTCAAAATATATTGTCATCACTACTGTCTAACTGCAGTCTTGTGGTTACAACTCCACTATCAACATGTAACGCTAGCTTACCATCTGTCGGGTTATTGCAGTCACACTTGCAGCTTGTTGGAAACACCGTTTCTGGCGGCCTTCTTCGTATTGTCAATTTAATTCCTGCTGGTTTTCAACTTCCTTAATGAACGAGCTAGCCAACGTTTATGTTTGATTGTTATATGCATGTGTTGTTTAATTAGTGTTTCGTACGGATGCATCAGCTAGTTAACCTTGTTGCTGATTGCATAAATAAGGACTGTTGTTTTGTCCACTTGTGCTGTAATTGTTTCAATGTTTTCCTTTCTTGTTGGAGTGTTATGAATATTTGTCATTATCCAATTATGTACCAAGTGCAAATAATGTTTGCAGTTAAGTGTAATATTATATTGGAGCCATCTATTCGTATTGCTTGCTTTTTTATTTTCTTGATATCCTTTTCTTGTTTGTCAACCGTTTTTCTTGTTTAATCTGAGTAAATATGTATAGTCTATAATTATATAAGTTCCTACAAGTTCTGGAGGAGGTGAAAACATCAAAGAAAGACTTAAAACCGGCTAAAGTCAGTCAAATTTTTATCATATCAATGTCAGCGGGAGTTGGCGTTCAAAGAAGATGATCGTCTTTTTGTGTGTCGCCTACATAAGAAAGTGTAATGGGGTTTGGTATGAAAGAGCTGCCCGATATTTATTCAACCCAATAAAATTTTGAAGAAAATAGGGAAAGTGGACTACAAGTCGAAACTACTGGAATTGTCTTCTGTTCATCCGTTTTTCCATATGTATGGTGAGGCTGTATATAGAGATCTTTCACATATATCATTAAGTTTGAAGTTTTGTACATGTACAAATACCGTCGTCATCACCTCCATGATGTTATTCCATGAGGTTGAAGGGTTTGGGTGGATTGCTCCTTGACTCAGGGAACTGTTTCCAGAATCACAAATACAACAAGGACTAGGATATAAACGCAGTAAAAAGTACATGAGTGTAGAAAGATAAAGACATGATTTTTACGTGGAAACTCTTTACTCAATAGATAAAAACCACGACCTGCCTCCAAGATTTCAACTCCACTACATTCAAGCAACCTCTTGAGTAAAAACTCCAAGGATTAAGATTAACCTCTTAATCCTTTGTTTCCTGCAATAACTCTATTACAAGGAAACTAAGCAGTAACTCTACTGCTTCTACCTCTAGCTAACTCTAACTGGACTCCTCAAGTTAACTCTAGCTTGGACACAATCACCTAACTCTGAATGACCACAAAGAGACAGTAAAACCGCACCTACTGACAATCATAGACACTATAGGCAAACATTTAAGTACATACTACAAAGGCACAACTATAATAAGGAAATAAAGATACAACTTGATGAATAACAGGTTCCCTATTATAGTTTTAGCCTTTGATTTGCAGCCCTGTTTCACTTCAGAAAGATCGTTAATTGTAAGTATATGGAAGTGATGGTTTTCTTGTTGATGAAGATGAGCATTAGATGTTGTAATACAAGAAAACCTAGAAGTATTCTCATTGGTTGAGGCAAAAAGGTGGCAGCAACTTTTCACCAACTTTTGTACTATGTGTCAGCTGGAAAGTTGACTGTGACAGCGATAGGTGAGCCCAACCTATTTCATAATCTATAGATGCCTTTGTTTTCACAACAAAAGCTTTAGGGAACAAGTCCCAAATTATGAACTTGACAATCATCAAAATTAAGGACTTAGCAATTTTCTCCTTTTTGATGATGAGAAATCCATTAAGTCAGATCAACATACTCAGCATCTTCTATAAATATCTACACAGCACAACCTACCTTTTCAGCAACACAACATAAGCCACAAAATTACATGCCATACCAGTTTTCCTTACCAATTCCCCTATCACTGATGCTTATAAGAATACGAAAATCCTCCACCTTGTTCCCCCTATCAATGAGAATTTAAGTTTCACCTAAATGAGAGAATCCATATCTTTATCTACACACCCCACAAACTATATGTCTACAAAGCTACTACACATCTGTACATAATATTCTACATATGTGCGTATACATATCTACAAATGCAGTCTGTATACATATATACAAATATAGTCTGTTCTCTCCCCTTTTGACATCATCAAAAAGGTTAGGCAGTAAACCAGGCATAGATAAGTCATACAAGTTAATTCATAGCCATTGAGGCAACAAAACATGGGCAAGAGAAGATCAGATATAAACAGAAGAAGTGATAGCACAAAAAGGTCATTCATTCAAGCAACATAAAGTACCAAAGATCATTCACAAAATCAATAACCATAAAATATTAAAAGCTGGAATATTCCAAAAGGAAATACACAACTGAATTAGAGAAAGGATTACAAGAAAAAGCTATGTAGGGTTAGAATCTAAGATGGAGCTTTTAGACAAAATATTCTTAATTGCAGGCTCCTCCACCCTTCTTGCAGGGTTGCAATTTTAGCACAACATCCTTTTCTGAGTTTGTTCCTTCCTCCCTTTTTTCATTCATAGATGCAGTTGTTTCAACATCCTCTAGAGCCCAAGACTTGGATTCTTTATCATTTATCCTGAGAATACATTTATATTCCTCATGAGGTGAGTTTCCCATCATTTTCTTTACTGGGTCTTCTTTCACTTTTCCATCTGCTCTGTTCATACTGGAAGTTGACCCTAGTCCCTTGACCTTAGCCTGTTTCAATCCTTTTTTCTCTTCTTTCATTTGGATCACATCCTCTTTTTTCCTCTTATTTTTCCTTAAGCCAGTAATGTATTCCTCGTAATCAGAGTTAATCAACCTTCCCCACTATTCCTTAATTCCTCAAACATGAGCTTAATCTTACTAATTTTCTTTCACTGGTCATGCTTACATAATTATCTATTGATATTTCAACAATGAGTAAGCATCCAACATGTTTATCTTTAGTATTTCCAAGTGGATCACTTTGTCTTTTGGAGGAGAAACTCGAACCTCCCCTTTTGTTCATAGTTGAACTGATGGTTTCTTTTGGATCTGGGATATTGAGATGAGGAGAGTAAGGTCTTTGAATGATTCACAAAATAATGAGATTTGATGGAGAAGCTTTTAAGGTGAGGGAGAACAGTAATCTCATTTTCGGCTTTAAAATGAACAAGGGAATGGATAAGACTAAGGAATATAAAAAGGTAGAAGACACGTGTCGGGTAGATGGAACTGACTATTGAGTTTCAGAAAGAAGGTGACAACCTTTTGTAATAGGTGGTAAGATGACATGACACAATTATTAAAATAAATAACCGTTATTATTAGGAATAATAAGTGGTACTGACCTGATCAGGAACCTGATCCCTAAGTGATGGTAGACTTTCAATACTTTGTGTTGTCTCACTATTCTTCTTAAAATCTTTTCCTTTGTTGTCATTAACATATATCTACTAGATAAAAGACTGAATTAAACATATGCCAAACCATCTAATCTGGATATCTACTTGCCAATTCATAGTTATGTTGGGAGAAATGAGCGAGTAGCCACTCGATAATAGGGTTACAACATTGTTGTTGTTGTTTGTTCCATTCAACTCATTTTCTACTGACTTTATCAAGGATCTACTGAGGATAAATCTTTCATGACTGCAAGTGGTTCAAAACTATACATCAATCTTATATCATTACCAAGGTGACATTGCTTTCTTTAGGGGTCTTCAGCAAGAGACAACCTTAAAATCTTCAAGAACGTGTTCTTAACAACCATCATTATCATTTTTATTAGTTGAGTTCTCTTGCCATGCCTGTGCAACAAGGGTTAGTTAATGGTCTTCGAAACCCATTTTAATTTTGGTTCCCAATATAAGGAAAAAGGAAAGATCAATTTTCTTTTTTCCCAACTAGGTAAGTTTCTCTTCTTTTTCCTGAAAGCAGTAGAATCCCTTAATCCTCTCTGAGTTAGAGCCTGGATGGATATTTTTCTTATTTGTGACCATCCCTTCCATAATAGAGGAATAAAGGAGTATCCCTTTCCTTTGTGGGTTTAATAGAGAAGAAGTAGTTTAAGCTTTGCCACCTTGACAATGATTGTCTGACCCTTACTTGCTACAAGTTTGACCCTGGCATGGAATAGTCCACTTCAGAGCTCTCTCGAGCTCTATCCTCACCCACCCAAATTACCTATCAAGAACTAAGTTTATTTCAAGTGAAGAAACCATGTTAACCTTAGTTTCAGTGAATTCTTCCTCTAACTGAAATTGTATTCAGCTTTCTTTGCTTTTTCCCTTATGATTTATCTGAGTGATTTTCTTTATTTTTTTATTCAAAAGATCATTCTCATATGAGAGAGTCTATCAATTCGCTTGATGTTCAGCCACTTGCATTCCTAAATCACCATTTTATCTTCATATTTTGATAAAACCTCTATCAGCTTTGCCTTTTCATTTTTGAGTTTAGCTATTTGGATACTTAATTTTACTATTTCATCCTCGAAATTTTCTAAGGCTTCCCTCAAATGTTCTTTGTCTTTAGCAGGGTCATCCAGTGAATCAATCAACACCGAAGTAAGTGATTTTAGTCTACTAAAGGAGTAGTCCATTAGATTTTCCTTGATGTCATGTAGAGTTACTGGGTTGTCTTTATCAGTTTTAATGTCTGCCATCAGGGAAAAATATGAGTCAAATACTGAAGCTTCATCCTTTATTACCACTATGGAAATATCTCCTTGTTGTTCTGAATAATCTGAGTCACTGGAAGAGTAACCCTAATGAGCTGCCAATACGTGGTAGATAATTTTGTCAGCTTCTACCATTTTTCCATGCTTTGATAAAATCTTATCTTTGCTCTTTTCTTTCCCTTCGATTTTCTTGGTAGGATCTCCATACTCAATCTTGTTTAAATGTGATGTAGTGGATAAATTTTACACATTTATGACATGTGTAACTTGCATTACCATTCCCTACACATTTGCTGGACTCTTTCCTTCTAGAGACAACCTTTAATTTTTCTAAAGCTTTGAGAACTCTTTTTGAAATGTATGGTGTCCTCTTTTCTTTATCATAGGTAATCTCTTTAGTAGCTTTGAGGACAAAATTTTTTTAGCCTTCGTCTTAGTCTTTAGCTTCCTAAATTTCTTTAATATCTCATAGATTTTCAGATTACCTATGTGATCATCCATGGTCATCTTGTTTAGATCTCTTCCATCAGTGATGGAATCAACTTTGCTTTCCTACTTCTTTGGTAGAGTGCTAAAATATTTGCTCACCTATTTATTAGTAGGGATGAATTCACGAAGACAGTAGAGCTTACTTGTGATTGTAGTAAACCATGTGTTCATCTCTTGAATGGATTCATCATCCTGCATGGTGAAGGTCTGGTATTGATGAGTCAACGTGTCAACCTTTGACTACTTGACTTGAGTGGTTCCTTTATGAGCTATCTGAAGACAATCCCAGAATTTCTTTGTAGTTTGGCAGACTGAGATTCTATTATACTTATCACAACCAATGCCACACACTAGTGTCTTCTTTGCTTTGTAATTCTTTTCGATCTTCTTCCTATCAGCATCATCAAGCTCCTTCTTGGTTTTAGGAACTTGTGTGGTCACATCACCAACTTTCATTGATCTAGTGGAACAAATGGAAAAATTTTAATGACATCTCTGAGCTCATAGTCTTCAGCCATAATGAAGTCATGCATCCTCGTTTTCCACTACTTATAGTACTCACCATTAAACCTTGGGGGTCTGGTGCTAAACTGGCCTTCTTCTAAACTTTGAGGAGTTGTCATTTTCTAAATAAGATCCTTACAAGGTGTTAACTTTTATTAGGAGTCCAACACTGATACCAAATAAAGGGTTTGGGTGGGTTTCTCCTTGACTCAGGGAACTTGTTCTCAGAATAAAAAATGCAGCAAAGACTAATAGATCAATGTAGTAAAAAGTATAGGATTGTAGAAAGATAAAGATACAGAAGTTTTGCATGGAAACTCCTTGCTTAAGGGAGGAAAACCACGACCTGCCTCTAGGATTTCAACTCCACTATATTATAGCAACCTCTTGAATACAGACTCTAAGGATTAACCTCTTAATCCTTTGTTTCCTAGCAATAACTCTATTACAAGGAAACCAAGCAGTAACTATACTGCTTTCACCTCTAGCTAACTCTAACTGGACTCTTTAAGCTAACTCTATCTTGGAAACAATCACCTAACTCTAGATGATCACAAAAGAGACAGTACAACTACATCTACTGACAATTATAAGCACTATAGGCAAGCATTCATGTACAGACAATAAAGAACAACTATAACAAGGAAATAAAGATATAAGTCGATGAACAACAGGCTCCCTATTATAGTTTAAGCCTTTGATTTGCAGCGCTGCTTCACTTTAGAAAGATATTTAAACGTAAGTATATGGAAGTGCTGATTTTCTTGTTGAGAAAGATGATTATTATATGTTGTAACACAAGAAAACCTAGAAGCATTCTCATTGGTTAAGGCAAAAAGGTAGCTACAACTTTTCACCAACTGTTGTACTATGTGTCATCTGTAAAGTTGACTATCACAACGACAGGTGGGTCTAACCTATTTCTTAATACACAGAGGCCTTTGTCATCACAATAAAAGCTTCAGATAACAAGTCCCAAATAATGAATTTGTCAGTCATCAAAACCAAAGACTTAATAGAGGTATAATAGTATAACGCCCTGATTTTCTGGAACCAGAATGCCACACGGTGCTCATGATCCTGAAGGACCACAAGATAACCCTATGCTGGTACCTGTAATTGAATACTGTATAATATACTAAAATAAATGCAGAAACTGAAAGAAAATTGCCATAAGGTTCAAAATGTCTAAAATACCCAAAACTGAAAACTGAATACTGATACATATGTTAGAAAAGCCTCTAAACTGTCTAAGCTGTGGAGTTGATGGGACATGTCCCCAACTAACTCCATATGCTAAAAATAAACCAAATCTAATGCAAAAATAAAATACAAATCATCCTCGAATGAAGAGGACTCACTGCTGCGTCTACTACAGACTGAGTCTGGACTGCTTTGGATCCCGTACGTCTGAATCTATGGTATAAGACACCATAGCGTAGGAAAGTATATGTAGTACTTTGAATGTACTGGTATACTAGATGAGGTAAGGCTAAATGCAAGGGCTTATGCATGAACATTACTTAACTGAATAACATGAGAATACTGAAAGGGGATATATGCATGAATGCACAAACCAAAACTGGATTTGTAGTAACACTGAATACGAACTCTGAATACTAGTTTCTAAATACTGACTTACTGATGACTGGGTCTACTAATACTATATCTAAGTTTACTAACATTGAGAGTCTGAATAACTAAGTCTACTGATAGCTGATCTCTAAGCTTACTAATATCGTCTGATTGAAATTGAGATCAAACCTATCTAGAGGATGGTCTTTAAATCTAGAAATAATGATAAGGAATGATTGTATCTAAGATCATACCTATCTAGGAAAAGATCTCTGGACCTTTTAATTATAGAAATGATGGATTGAGTTTAAGATCAGGCCTATCTAACGGGTGATCTCTGGATCTATTAGTACTGATTCTGATTAACTTTATGTAAGACTAGTCCTATCTAGTGGGTGGTCTATGAATCTATGGAACTATCTAAGTTCCTTATTGAGATGGGTGACTGTATCTGACAATCTTGATTTCTGAGTTTTACTCTGAAGACTATTACTGAAACTGCAACTGCAACTGTGGGAGTTCTTACTTAACTGACATGCCCCAAATCCGATCTAGTGGGGTCCAACCTGTAACCCCAGCTAAAAAGGGATTAATACCTTGCCACGGGTAAAAACCTCTACTATGGTCAAGCCTCTCTAATGGGTGACGCTGAACAAGAAGTCAAGTCTAAGGCTGTATGATAGTCAAGCCTTAATCTAAAGGGTGACTCCTGGTCCTGCGATGGCTACATAGTTCTTGAGTTCAGGGACTATTACTAATGACTCTACCTCTCTAACGGGAAAACCATCAACCTTGCACTCGCTCGGTGCTAGTTTCTACTCCCAACTAAAGGACTCTAAATTGATTCTTAACTAAACTTAGACTGAGTTGAATCTATTACTGTTCATATTTCTTGACTGATTTGACTAAGTTCACTTGGTTCTGTTGTCTGATGGAATGCCCCTTAGATTCTACTATCTGGCTAAATGCTACTGAATTCTTGTGAGCCTACTGAGTCTCACTGAAGTCTGAGTAGAATATTGAATACTACTAAGTACTACTGAATACTAATTAATTCTTAATACTGTTGATTCGGAACTGGATACTAAGTCGGATTAGACTGCTAGTGAGACTGGATTGCACTTATATTGAGATCACTAAATTTCCTTAAGTTTTGTAATTGTCTGAATTCTACTAATCATGGATCGATTAAGAGTATCTTGAAATTGACACTGGTTCTAGGATTGCAGTTAATTTGTCGGGTATAAATACCCCTAGGACTCGATAACATAAAAGTTAAACATAACAATTCTTGAATAACAATGACAACAGACTTTCATTCACCATTACAATTACTAAAGCATTTCAACAAACACTTGGCACACATGAATTTATACACAATTTGGGGATTTCTTGTAAATATGCTATAATGATCCTATTTTATTCACACAATTTCATCAAACATATGGGGAGAATGCTTTGGTTAGACAACAAATACTACACCTAAGTATCATGATTTCATCAACCAACATGCAACTTGAAGAGGGTTTATCATGAACATCACACAATTAATCATATGCTATAATCAATTCTTAATACCTGTAGTCTAAATCATGGATTAAAACTCAACAACACATAATCATGAACTTCAATACATATAAATTATGAAATCTTATAAATACATAAACTTTGTAATTTTGAAAAGGATTCTTGAAGTTCTTGGGTGGAAGGAACCCAAGAATCAACATCTAACATACCTTAGGAGACTCTTTCTTGAAGGTTCTTGGAGAGATTCTTGGTTTCTTGAGTTTTCTTGAAGAAGGATTCTTGGTGAAATTCTTGGTTTCTTGCAATCATTAATACTGCCAGCCCAGTTGGCATTTGTGAATGCAGTAAGTCGAGAGACAGAGAGATGGATATAACAAATGACTGTGTTTTTGTGTTTGGAGTGTAGCGTAATAGTTGTTTCACATCTAACCAAATCATTAGTGAATAAATGTGATAGTTTGTTTGCTAAAAATACAATGTCGGCATCATCAAGTGAAATATTGAAGAGTGACAACAGTATGATAATATAGTGTAGGATCAGGGAATGCCAAACTATCTTTTTGATATTTCTTGGCATTGGTTACCATTGGCGTGATAAGAGGCTGCAACTACTGATCCCGTTTTGTCTAGAAATTTGATATTGAGAGATCTTCAAACCCAAGGAGGAATGCTTCACTTAAACACCATGAATGCAGGTGAGATTGCCCATATCTCAAATAAAGAGGGAGCTGCCTAGTTGACCTAAAATAGTTGTGAGGAATCTATTGGAATTTACTATAAAAATAATATCATTAATATATATACATGAGATAAGAAATAATACCACTTGATTTGAAGACAAACAATGAAACATCTGCCTTAGAAGGACGAAACTGAGAGAAGACAAAAGTTGGAAAAACTTGGTGCACCATGTAGAGCTTTCTTGAGGCCATATAAAGATTTGTGTAGTTTACACACATGATGAGATAATTGCATTTGAGCGAACCCTTGAGATTGAGACATGAACATATCTTCAATGGGCTCATCATATAAAAAGGAATTTTTAACATCTTATTAACGTAAAGAGCTATATTGTGAGGATTTTATCGAGAGAATAATACAAATTATCTTGTGTTTCACAACTAGGATGAATATTTTAGAGAAATTGTATCCCTTGGTGAAACATTTTGCTACAAGAAAAACTTTATGCCTTTCAATGGACCCGATGAAATTTTATTTAATTTGAAACACCCTTTTGTAGCCTAACATATTCATGGATGATGATGGAGGAGCAAAAAGCCAAGTTTTATTTTTAAATAGGGTTGTCATCTCTGCAGGCATAACATTTCTCTACTCCCCGTCTTTGGTAGCTTTAGTAAACCAGAAAGGTTCAATAGTAGAAGACAATGGATGGGATGAAATAAATAAAGATGTAGAGTGGGTGAATGTAATAACCCTCCTAGTTATTTTTAAAATTTTCTATGTTTTGACCATTTCACCCTTTTCCTTGGTTGCTTTATATCATTTATGAGTCATGTGAAGGGTTGCATGGTTCCTAATGAATTCACAAATGATTTATATTGGTTTGTGGTTTTGCATATCCTTTAAAGGGATTAGTTTGACTTTGGTCTCGAGCCTTTATTTTGTATTTTGACCTCTTAAATGAAAACTAGTAAAATTATAGCCTAAAAGGGATCCCAAAGGTTAATACCTCTTTTTGTAAGTCCAATGATTTCATTGGGTCCAGAACATATGATATGATCAATTTGTACTACTGATTCATGCTTATTGGGTTCTGGAAAAGTTTTGAGAGACAAAAATAAATTTTAAAAGTTGTGTGCACACATTTAGCTACAAAAAAATAGGCTTTCAGCTACGAAATATGGATTTTAGCCAAGGAAAGCACTCCTAAATATATTATAAATTTCAGACTTCGTCTCATTTCGTATTTTTGACATCTGGGGAGCTAGAAAACTCTATTTTATATGATTCTTAAAGAATTTTTCTCGTATAATCATTGGCTATGCATTTCTACCTTTATTTTATTTATTTTTCAAAATTATCCATCTTTTTTTTCATAATTTCAATCTATAAAGTTGAATTTTTAAATTCAAAATTATGAAATAAAAAATTCTTGATTTGAAGGTCGATCTGGAATGAATTTTATTGATTTTTGAGATTGAAGATTCTTGTATCATAGGTAAATGCATTTTTATAATAGTTTTGCTAAATTTCTCATTTTAAACTGTGTTTGATAATCAATTTTGAGATTTTTACCCGGTAAAGTATAAAATTAGTTTTTTCTCAATTTCAACTCATTTTGAGTTGGGTTTCAAATTTAGAACCCTAAAGGTATGAGAACATTATTCTTAAATAAAATTTCAATTTTATCCTTTTTCCTCCAAGGTCAATTTTGAACTGTTTTTGGATCCAAAATAAATATAATCGATATAGACATTGTTGGACTCTTTTTGAATTTTAGATGCCTTATTTGGCTCGACTGGACATGTTTGGTGAAGATTCGAAGGAGTAGAGCTTTTGATTGATCCCTTGGACTGAGTTTTGGCTTGTGGATCTTCTTTAAAGGCAAGTTGAGTTGTACCTTGACCTTCTCAGAAGTGTTTATGTATTGTATGTTTGATTATGTTTTGTGAATCGTTTAGGATTGAGGGTTCCGCTTAGGTGAAATAACTAGCATCTCCACGAGTACCGAAGTATTTTGATGTGTTCTAGTCATATAATTGATGTGTGGTGATAAAAAAATTTGATTCATATGGTAATAAATAATACTTCCATCACGTGTTTATAAAAATGCTTAAAAGAGATGGGGCAAAAGAAAAAGATATGGGTGGATGAAAAAGTGTAATTTGGTTGTTGGAGATTGGTTTTAATCAAAAAATTATGATGTATTAAAGCACATAGAAAAGATAGTCACTATTCTTGGCAAAAAATAGTTCCTACTCGTCCCTTAGCTTACATTACAACCCGAAAAAGTCCTAATTGATCCTAAATTTCATATTCTAATATTAGTGGAGTAAGACACTAAGGGAAAGCCTATGGTTCATTATGTGTAACTTGTGAATTCTTTGTAAAAGTTAGCATAATTTTATTTATATACCCATTGTTATAAATTGCATTATTGTGAGTGAGTATGGGTAGCTATCTTGTTGTGAGGGCATATGTTTTATGAATGTAGGTGATTTGTATGATATCCTTGATTGAACAATAAGCATGAGTTTGCCAACTAGTTGAGTTAATTCTTGAGGCTAGGTTGTTTTGGAGTAGTGTTCTTGAGCTTTTAATTGTGTTATAACATGCTTAGTGTAGAAACTTGCATTCATATAGTTATTGTAGTGCTAGCTTGAGTGTCTTTCATGTAGTAGAAGTTTGGAGTCTCTTCAGATCTTTAGTGAAGAATTGTTCTAGGACAAACAAGCCTTTAAGTGTGGGGTGGTGATGTTGGATGTATTTATGCATTCTAACGTTACTATTCTAGCCTTTTTAGCCTTGTTTTGAGGATGATTCATGTGATTAATGTGTTTATAATGAGATAAATATGCATATAAGTGTCCATGTATGTTTTTACAATGTTTAATGGTGTTTCCACACAAGTTTTGATTCAAATTGATCATTTAGAAGTCAACTGAGAAAACTAGTGTGACTAGCTTGAGCTAGGTGTTTTTCTAGTCTATCGTGTTGGGTTCTAACGTGTTTAATGAGTTCCTAAGGTTGCTATTTTGAATTTTTACGTGAAAAAACTTGGTTATAATGTTGAAGGGTCAATTAAATCAAGCCAAGGATCAAAACAATAAGTTCGTCAAAGTGAATAAAGCCTAGTCTTAGCTCGTGTTTCTAGTTCACCGTCTTGAATGTTGTATTTTTTTAAGATCTAAATTGTTGTGTTTAATGCTATAGGATGATTATTAAATGAACTATGATAATATATGAAGGATTTACAAGCTTTAAATCTAGTGGAAACAACTCAAAAAGGCTTGGAATGGATCACGGAAGCACAAAATACAGCTTGACGCAAATTTGGACACCTGGAAAGTATTGAAAGAGAGAAGGCGCGTGAGAATGGATATAGGCACATGTGAAACACCAATGGATTCATAAGGAACCCAAAATAGTGAACCAACGTGATTTATATGCGACACAATGCCCTCCAATGCGTTAATCACTGGGTTCGCAGACGACCAGAAACTGTTTCCTTGTTCAACATGGCATGGGCTATTTCTTCTACTATAAATAGGACCTTATACGCGTTTTTACTTACTTTTGGACGTCTTTGCACAGTAGGAGGCTTATATATACATTATTTAGGGTTTTATTATCTCAAATTTAGTTTTTTTCATGGTTTGTATCATCAATACAAGGAATTGAAAGATGAATATTTCCATTAAAGGCTAAAACTCTTTTTCTAGGGTTAAGGCCACGATCATGATTAATTTTGTTTTGAATTAATTTTGTTGAATTTCTTATAGTTATTGGTTGGTTGCTTGTTTATTCTTGTTTTAACTATTTTAAGGATTAGCTATCCTTAGAATACATCAATTGTCAACCTTGTGATCTCGGGAGAGGAAATAGGGAGATAGAACATGGGAATAAGCAAAGTATGGTTCTTCTTTCTTTATAAAATAAGGAATTTGAATTAATATCTAGGATAGGGATGTAATTAGGTTCCTTACTTGATTTACACGTAGGATGACAACTTTAGAGAACTTAAGTGGACTATTACATCCCCGCTCAACGATGTAGTTGTAATGTTCAACTTAGGTAAAGGATTAGAGGTTGGGAAACTATAATCATGCAACTAAACCTATGAATCAACAACCAAGATAAAAAATCTAACGAATGAGGTTCAATAACGTAGTATGATTGTTCGTAAGCCTTAACCCTGGGCGTCGATCCATAGATTGTCCTAAGTCATTACTTTTTCCACATTAGTTTAGTTTTTTTTCAGTTTACAATTCTTAAACCTCCTTATTTACTTTTTTCTCAATTGTTAAACTAGAATTGGATAAGTAGCGAATGAAAGTCCTTGTGAGATCGATACTTAGGCTTTCTTGAAGCCACTCCACTACTTGATAAGATACATACACTTGCGTGTGTGCTTGGGCGCTGTCAATTGTGCATTAAATTTTCATTTATATTATTCTGTCACTGATTGCGGATTGACTTATTATCATAGGACTTATTTGTACTTTAAATTGTGTTTTTATATTGATGATACCTAAGTAAGGGTTTCGAAATGGTACTATTGATATCTTATATGATTATGTATTCCAGTGATGTTGAGAGAGGGCAGATATCACAAATTATTGACACATTAAGTTGATTATGAGCTCACTTTTACATAAGTGGAGTGGGTTATCATGTTCATAATGATTGGTTGTGAGCATTACATCCTCATTTCTTATATGCATATTCATGAGACATTGGTACCACTGATAAACACTGATTTGAAAAAAATGGAATATTTTAAAAAAACTTAGATCGAGGGATGTGCTGGTCAGGTTGAAAGAGATATAGGAAACATTTTATAAATCTTGATCCCTAAGCATTAGCATGAGAGGTAGACTGATAGTATGAGAAAGTAGACGGTTTATGAACACCCCATAGGTTCTATGTTGGGAGCACTGAGGCTCAATAGGTGTATACAGAGAGTATGCCATAACTTTTCATTATTCATCATCATCGCATCATCATTACTATATTGCATTCCTGGGTATTTCTTTGGTATGGTTTGATATATTGCATTGCATGATATTTCTTTGGTATGTTTTAATATTGTGTTTAAATATTTAATTTTGTATTGAATTGCAAAGATTGAACTTGTTTATGATATTATGCATTCTTCATTGATTTTTCTACATAACATTATATTATATCACTCTTGGTTGATTTAAGAGTTGATATATTCATGAGACTTGTGGTATGGCTATGACTTGATTAGTGAGACGTGTAATATCATACCTATTGGTAGCGTGATATACACATAATTGCACACTCTCACTTTTTATCCCAGATTATTGATTGAGCATAATAATTGAGCCCAATATACTATGTTAGTGCGTTTACCTTATAATGACTTCCTTCCACTTGCTGATTATAAAAATGACTAGCGTTGATTTAATTCAATTATTTAGCCTACCCTGTATATTAATACTCATATGACTATTATGTTAGGTTACACTGTTAAAATAAAGCGGAGTATTTATTAGTTATAGATCTATTTGGGAAAAACCATGTGTAGTTGAGGTGGTGGTAGATCTATTTAGGGAACCGTGTGTAGTTGTGGTGGTAGTTCTCTCTATCACTTTGGTTTTGGGTCAGTTATTAATGATTCTTGTTTAGCATACGTATTTCATACTCACTATTATTTTTTTTCTTGTACTTATTTTTCTACACCCCATAAAAGTATTAGTTCGAGTAGTAGATTATAGATTGTGTTACTTCAGCGTTGGAGTTGTGGAGATCGAGGAAGTAGTTGACAAACTTCAAAACTTATCAGATGTTTCTTTATTTATATTATGCTTACCTACATTTAATATACTATATATATATTGATATCATTCTATATTTAGAGGCTTGTACTAGTAACAACTAGACCTGCGATGTATCTTTGAATTATATTTATTTTCACGCATGTTTGGAATTATTCAACCTTTTTTTCTTCAACTTTTAATTTACTTTGATTATTGAGTTTGTGATTGGGATAAACTATCACGGTCCAATTTATGAGTCATGATGTCACCTACTTTATCCCACCAGTAGATAAGCCAATCCGTAGTTCAGAGAATAATCAATGGGCTAATTTGGTGGAAAAAGGCGTAAAAGCTGAAAATTTACAAGTAAAGACTTACAATAATAATAAGGCAAAAATAATAGTCAAGAAGATAGATAAAACATTAATAACCGTCCCATGACCTAGTAGTGTTGGTACAAGAGCTACTGGAAAAAAGGAACATCATATTGAAATAGTCAAATACAAATCTGTCTCACATAGGAAAAAACTAGATATAAATAATAAAAGGGAAAAGGAAAACTCTGACTCCAAGAGCTCACCCTATCTCCGAACTCAACTCAGCACTATCTCTGCATCAATGGTGTCCACTAATACTCGAATATACACCAAAAAAGTACATAGGTATAGCATAAGTACCAAAGCCACAAGTACTCAACATGCATTTGTAACAACTCAACTATCGATGAATTATGTGAAATATGTGTTTCTGTGTGATTTAAATATTATACCCCTCCATGTGATTATGTTGTAGTGTTTCTGGGGTGTGGAGATGATTGACATGATTTTTGATGCATTTTGTTATGTTTTATGTGATATTGTGGTTTTTGGTGGCTTCGAAAGCCTTATAGTTGACTTCAATCAACATCTTTTGATTTGTGAGTCGGATGGCAAAACGGGCTGTGCCAATTGCTCTGGAACATTGATTTTAGGGTGATAACATGGTCGGTGTGGTTTTATGGATTTTAAATCTCATTTTGACCCTCAATTTAGAAAATTGTGATTTTGGATTTTAGGGGTCAGTTTTGTTGAAATGACATTTTTTCAAAAATCTGATATTTCGATTGAGTCCAGAGAATCGACTTTTATAAGTTTGCGTAGTTTTTTTGGGTTCATGAGATTTCGAATAAATCCTGAGGGGCTTGTAGAGACTTAGAATGCACCAAGTCCCCAGCTGGTGCACCCACGATCGTGAAGCTAGTGCCGCGATAATGATTAGGCATGCAAGTCAAGTGTTGTAATTTTTACACCCTTTTCGTGATCACGGTACCCCTACCAGCCAGGTATCGCGATTGGGACACTTGGGCCGCGATCGCGATGCCTGGGTATATAAATACCCATGTTTTGCTATTTTCACCATTTTTGAGACTAAGAGCTTAGGGTTTCATGATTTTGAGCAACTTTCTCCACTTTTAAGCTTGGTAAGCTCCAAAACACCTATTTTAATTATTTCCTTCAATGTTTATCATCTATTTCCTATTTTAAACTTGGATTAAAGTATGAAATTTGGGAACTTTGGCCGGTAAGGCTTAAAAATTGTATTTCTCTAATTTAAATCTCAATTTTAAACCTTTTTCACTTGGATGAGTTTTTAATTTTATAATTATCAGTTTTCTATTAATTTAATCTTCAAAACAACTCCAATTCTTGATTTTTAAATGGATTTTGGGGACTTTTACCCGGTAAAGCTTGAAAATAATTTTTCTTTGATTTAGACCTTATTTTTAACTCATTTCACTTAGGTTTTTAGCTATAGGATTCTAAAAATATGGTAAACACATTTTTAAAATAATGTTATGATTTTGTCCTTCTTTTTGAAAATTTATTTTGGAAATCCGTTTTGACCCCAACTTGAAACTAGGAAAAATGGGTGTCATTGGATTTCTTTTAATGCGTACATTCTATATTTCCATATTTTAGTTGATTCTGGACCATTCGTGAAGAATGAGGCTTTGGAATTTAAGGCTTTTGTTTTGATTTTCAGCAATCGAGGTAGGTTATGGATTAACTTCTTTTAGACTAGACTGGGTAGTTAATTTGGATACAAAAGCATGTTAAGAGTGTGGGAACTAACCATGAAAAATATCTATCTTATCGTGTTATTCCCGTGTGAGGGCTTATATGTGATGTATTTCTGGGATATTATGTGCTATATCTGATCATGTGAGGTCCTATGTGATGTTGATAGACTATATGCATAAAAATAATTGCATCTTGTTTGATGCAAAGCCTATTATGGTATCAATTGTATATTGTGATGTGTTCATACTCTATTGACATATGAATCATGTTGGTTTTCATGGATGATTTGAAATATTGAATGGATATTTAGCTCTTTTAGTTGGTATATTTGTTGGGTATGAAAATACTCATTGTACTAGGTTATGAGCATTACATCCATATTATGTACATTCATGAAACATTGGTACCATCGTGGAAATATTGGAAATATTGAGAAACACTGGTGTTTCTGACAAAATGTGACACCTTATAAAACCCTCCCCAAGAGATGTGCTGGGGAGGAGATATAAATATGAATTCTATACCGATTAATAAACCCCACATGGATCCTACATTGGGAAGATTTAGTTCCATAGGTGTGTATGAAGGTTGTGTGATAGTCTCAGAGGTTGTGCGATGACCTTATGCATTACGTCATCTTCATCATCATAAAGATGATGAGGACGACCAAGGCGATGATTTCAATAGAATGAAGAGGGCTTGATAGTAGCATAAGCCATTGGAAAGGAAGCGTTTGTAGATTTAGACTAGCAAGTAATAGAGTCCATTAGCCAAGAAACAAAGAAAGACCTAGTTTTGTGAATCTTAACCACAAAATAGGATGGATTAAATTTTAAGAAAACATTATTATCATGAATGAATCTTTGAGTAAAGAGAAGTTTGTTATTGATAGAATGATCTTGGATGAATTTATACATCCACTTGACATATTTTACCCATGTTTTGATTGTTTTGAGGGTGCCATTCACTTATAATCTTGCGATCTGGTGCATATTCTTGATGGTGAGCTAACATATGTGATTATATTTATTACAAGGAAAAACGTTTAGAAAATTAAAATAAAGGAGGTAAATATGAGTTTTGGAATGTGTAGAGGAAAATTTTGATGAGTTTCAGAGTGGTGGAACTTCCTAAAGCATCAAACTTCATAGGAATATGATATTTAAAAGTTGAGGCTACCAGTGAAGGAGCGCACAAAGTCTGAAACTTTAGAAAGATTCAAATTTTCTGCAAGGTGCAACCATTGGCATTCCACACCAATACTGGATCATATAAAAATAGCCTGGTTCATCCAACAGGTCCCCGCCTTAGCCTATATGGCAAGGAAATATTTATTTAAGTCCACTAAAAGCCCATAAAGGATTACGATATATTTTTCCACTTTTGTAAATAGAACCCTAGGACATTTTTAGAGGGTTGTTAAATCTTTAGAAGGCCACATGCGGAGTAGGAGATTACACCATTATGTTTCCTTTCTTTCTATGCTTTTTAGTTATTATTTTGCAAGAACAAATCAAATTCTTGTAATTTTGATTAAATATGTAGGTGGCTAAATACCTGTCTTTGGGTTATGGCTAAAAGCATAGTTGTTTAGTAAATGATTGATTCGACAAAGTTTGTTTATCATATTAGTTGTTCTTATATTTTTTATCTTTATATTTTAATGAAATTCAAGGGCGGAGGGTTGAAATGAAATTTTTTTATAAGTCGACTACTTACTCCTCATGGTCGACTTGCCTGCAGATCAGTGCACTTCACAAATAGATTAGGTTTAAAATAATTAAGCAATTAAATAACAAAACATAAAGTAACAACACAAAGATTTATCCTGGTTCGGAACACCAATGTGGTGCCTACTTCCAGTCTCCTTGGGTTTCGAAGTTTCCTTAGATCGTTCAATGTTTAGCTTGAGTACAATGATAGGAAACAAGTTTTGAAAACTTATTTTACTCTTTAGATCTTGTGACACAACTTCAGTTGATGTTACAAAGTTGACTCAATCCTATTCTTTATATAACAATTGTAAACTAAAAGCTACAAAGCTTTGTGAGACTAAGATTGAGACACTTTAAATTTTTTGCTTGAAGCTGCGTAACCCATGTCTGTCTTAGTCTTCATCTTTTATAATCTTCGGCTGCTACTCTTCATAAGGAAACCCAAGAGAATTCTTCTGAATCAAGGATTTAAATTGATTCCTTGATTGAGGGATGGAACCATAATGTATGTCCATATCATACATTTCCATACGTGATGCAGTTTCCACAATTATACATGTCCATATCAAAAGTGTCCATTTACCAGTTGTGGCCTTTCTTTCTTTATGTTCTGATTTTGGTCTACCATAATTCTAGGATTGTGATCCTTCTTCCATTTCCAAGATATTTGATTAATTTGCTTGCCATAATGTTTGGATGCCACGATCCTCCTTATCTTCGAGTGAGATACCCTTCAATCTTCCTATATCCTCTATCTTCTTTTACTTGATTATGATTGATCTGATTTTTCATGACTTTTGGGTTACGATTCTCCTTCCATTTTTTATCATTGTGACTGATTTACTTGAATGTCATAGATTGTGAATTGATGTCTTTCCATTTCTGGAGCTAGCTTCCTTTATGACTTTCAAACATTAGCAGTCCTAATATCCTTCAAAGGTACACTTGTTAGTTTTTCATTATTAAAATGTCTACTTATGAGGCTAACATTTAATGATTTGTGACCATTAGAATAAACCCATATTCTCATTATGAACTAGGAAGAGGAATATCGAGTTTGAACGAAGAATATAGGTGTAAGTTTTTTTTCTATAGTAGCATAAAGAACTATTTATATATAGGATTAAAATATACCTAGACCCCTTTACTTGGTTACAAAGTGGGAGAATGCATTTGCATGTTCCCTCTTGATTATAGGAATATATGCATAAAGTACATGCGAATAGATGATTAAAGGATCGAAAGACCATAATCAATCATTAACCCCATATATCAACAACTAAATAAATAAATAAGTTGATGAAATTAAATACCTTACATGATAGTTCAATAGTCATTACCCTGGTATATCTCTTTAAATTGTGATCACAACCTTTAAATTGTGTTTTTGTTTTAATTATTGGATACGAAACATACAAAATCAAACAACTCTCTTAGTTACTAAAACACTTGTATTTTTTGTGGTATTATATTTGACTAGATAGTTTCTAATTAAAAGTCTCTGAGGGATTAACATTTGAAATCCAAATAGTCAATATTGATTAAACTACCATGCATGTTAGCATGTAAGTTGGAGAATTTTTTGTGATGTCGTTATCGGGGACCTAGAATTAACAACCTTCTTATTTTTCTCCCAATATTTTGTTATTCAATTGCTAACGACTTAGTCGTAGTTGTTAGTTCTATAGGTATAATCTTATGAATTACAACAAATCATCACGTAATTATGGGGTATTCAAATTCAATCCTGAGATTGAAAGAACACTAATAAGAGCCAAAAGGAGGCAAATCTTCAACAATATTATCTTAACTAAATGTAACAGGCATAACAATAGGTGATTATATAGGTAGAGATTGAGAATCCTCATCCCATGGTAGTCTGGGAAGTAATAGTTCCACCTTTGGGCAACATATCTTTTTTGGAGATAGAATTTAAGAGGATAGTTTGAGACTAAATAGAATATAGCTCAACTCATTCACACCAAAGGAAAATTCAAAAGTCTACTGTGCGAGGACCTGTTGTGACATATCCAAATTATTTTAGAGATCATTGATTCTTACACCACCGCAGATGTCTCAAGTGATTATCTGAGACACATTATTTTTATTTCCTTTCTAGAGGAGGCAAAAAGGTTTTTTAAAAATTGAGCTATCAAATTCCATCACTAAATAGATTGATCATCTAGGAAGTCTCTGACTCACTTCTTTCTATCTTAGAAGACTGCAAAATTGAGGAAAGAGGTATTGAGTTTTAAGCAGATAAAGGGAGAGACCTTGAACCAAATATAGGAATAATTCCAAACCCTCCTCAAATATTTTCCCCACCATCATTAGACAAATAAGGTGCTAGTGCATACTTTTTTTGAGAGTTTAGAGCCGTATACAATGATTTTATTAGACTCTACAGTAGGTGGTTAGACACTTGAGAAGACATATGATTAGATATTTGTTCTTCTAAATTGGTTTTCAGAAAGTAATTTAAAATAGAATAGAGATGGGAATAAGTATGTGACAAGAAAGGTTGTAGGTATGATAGATGTTGAAAGTTTGATGGTTTTGTTAGCACAGTTGGAAGCTATGCAAAATAAAATCAATAAATAATTTAGCAAGATGACCATGGCTCAACTCTAGGTATAAGTGAATAAAATTCAACAAATAATTTATATTTGTGTGCAATATATATAGGAGAGAATTCCTTAAATCTATATGGAGCTAATCTAGATTTGACCAATTTTATGGGAAATAAAGGCAGAAAAGAAGGTAATTAGAATAACACTTAAATCACTAATTTATATAACTACCCCAACTTGTCATGGGATGACAATCAAAATTAGAATCAGAACTTTAATAAGAATCACTACCTACCATAGGACAAACAACAATAGTAAGGTAATCATGAGAGTAGCTAGACAAGTACTATGGAAGATATATTGATGAAGATTGTGACTGATCCAAAAAAGGTTGAAATTATGAGGAATCAAGAATTGGTTGTTAGGAATCTAGAGAGTGAAGTGAGACAGATAGTTGTAGCTCAAAACACATGGTTCTAAGGGGCTTGCCAAGTCATACTGATCCTATTCCTAAGAAACTAATATAAACCATATTAAGGAGTGGAAGAGACTTAGAGAAAGTACATCCCAAATATAAAACTTGAGAGGAACATAAAGAATTAACTGTAGTTGAGTTCATAATTATAAGTAGAGTTTCTGAGGATCATAACTTTCCACTTTCTTTTCCACAAACATTGAATTCTATGTAGGTTCTCACATCAGCACATGAACCAGAACCAATTTTTAAGTGTAATAACACTCTTCATTATTACAAATAAGTCTTATGTACAAAAATTTGAGTTATGATATTCCATAGATTAGGAGTTAGAAATTTCAGGCTAGGCTAGGCTTGGATGAAATTTGAGCAAGGTACGGTCAAGGAAAATCAATAAATGTGATTAATTTAGCTTGATTTTATAATAGAAAGATGAAAAGGAACCTATAGGATGCTTTGGAAGTGAACATGGGTAAGTATAACTCCCAGTATTAATCTCAACGTAAAAGGGTTGGTTTAGAATATAGCGGAGTGAGGGCGACTCCCACTATAGCAATGCTATAGAGAGATTGAGCTGCTATAGTGACATAAATCGCTATTTAATTAGAAATTACCCCCAAAATGCCTCATTATTCAAAAGCATATTTTGCAGAAAAGTAAGAGAAAATAGGTCAATTTTGTTAATTTTTTAATTATTTTTCATTAAAAGGTAGAAAATAGGTCATTTTGTTAATTTTTCATAACAAAGGTAAGTATTGTCCATTTTATCTAGTATTTCAGCTGACTAACCTTAGAATCACAAGTTAATATATTTTTGGGGAAGGTTAAAGGTTGAGTTGGTTGATTTTTTGGTGCAAAGGGGTAAATTAGGCATAAAACCCTTGGGTTTTAGTTATTAGTTATTAATTTACTCTTTTATGTCATTAATTTGCTAGTTAACCATGAAATTAGCAGTTTTAGGTGAATTGATGGTTAAAAACCCTAGAATAGGGGGAATAATCATGGAATTGGCCTTGGGATTCAAATTAGGTTATAATACTTTACATCATAGGTTGGTCGATTATGTATTATATTATTGTTTTTAGAAAACAATCAAGCATAAATTATATATAAAGGCAAGGCTCAGTGTTAATTGAGTGTTGCAAACTTGGATTGAGGTAGACGATAGTTAATGTAGTGTAATCCAATTAGTGTTATATATGTTTAATAACTATTTCTTAGTATTGCTTGTGTAATGCATGTTATTAAGGAATGAAAAAGGTTAAAAGGGTTATCTGATGTTCAAAGTAAAATCAAATTTAGTGAATTAATATAATATGTAAAGCTTATAGTTGTTACAAATGTTGGTTGTTATCATTTTTTATGATTATTATGAGATTCTAATGGTTCATTGTGATACGTATCGGTATTTGGACATTTTATACAATTTGGTGGATAAGGTCGGTAGACATTTGATGCCTGGGTTTTCGTGTATGGATGGAACTCATCCCCTGCAATTCATGACTAGTAGCAACCATAAGACCCTTTAGCATGTATGTACAAGGTTTATGTAAGTTTGACAATTCCATGAGTGAATTGAGAATTATGTGCTTTATTATTATACTAGTTCCTTGAGTGAACGAGTTAAGTGTTGAATTGTTATTGTGGTTTGAATTGACTAGAATTATATATAATAATTTAAAAGTGATTTGTCATGTTGCATAATAATGGTTCGTTAAAATTATTTGGACCCTTTAGAGGTATGAGCCAATAACATAAAAATAGATGCGCATATTGTTGATTTTGTTCTCATGTTGTGAATTTAGATAGAACTAGTGTTAGAATCAAATATTTTTGACTTAGTTATGATTGAGTCATATGTTGTTGACTTGGTTATGGTATTCAGTCTTGTATTATTGATTTGGAGTCTTATTAGTGGTCATATATAATGAACCTTCTTGTCATTTTTCATATTTCTGCTTATTTTTGCTGCTAGAGCTTCTCTATATCTGCCACAAGTCATTTAACACTTGTTGGAATGTAATACTCCGCATGTTTCTAAGTTAGGAAGTGAATAAGTATTCCTACATATGAAATCTCCTATCCTATGATTCATACTTGAGTACATGACTTAAAATGAGTATCCTAGTGATAGGATAGCTTATGATGCATTAAGCATGTTTATATGAATCACTTAAGGTAATACAAGCTAAGAGTTTTTGAATCCATCAAGTTTTAGTGTTTGATTTTGCAAGGGTCATCTTTGAATGAGTATAACTCGATGTTAATGTGGTATTTTGTCTGATTTAGACACACCAAATTGTAGAGAATCGAATTAGCTTTCCAACGATACCAATTTTGCCTTAATCCAAAACTCGAGTGAAAAGTTATGCCCATTTTTGTGAGAGACAGTAAGCATAGGCGATTGGTTAGGCGCTGCCCAACCTAAGCATAGGCGATTGGTTAGGCGCCACCCAACCCAAGCATAGGCGATCACTTGGGCGCCGCCTAAGTCAATTCCAGGTGTCAAAAATACTCCGTTTTGAGTTATTTTAAGGGTAATTAAGTCTTTTAACACTCTTTTCACGTCCCTAAACTTAACCCTATGAAATATATAGCTTCTAAACATATTACAACCCTATTTTCATCTCAAATATTATCATCAAAGAGAACTAAAGGAGAAAAACAACTAGGGTTGCATAATTAAGCTTGAAGATCCGATTTTAAGGAAATCCTCCGTCAATAATCAAGAATCTTTTCTTCTAAGGTATGCGTGAATTGATTTATGGATCCCTTTCACCCATAAGGCTCAAAAACCCTCTTTTTCATTATAAAGTATGATTTCTATATTGTTTGGTGTTGATGATCATGTTGTTGATCTTGGGTGATTCCCAAGATGGAATCTTTATATATTTTTGTAAATTCATGATATCATATGAGTTGGAAAAATGTAAATTTGGTTGTTCATGATGTATAATTTGATGATTTCACCTATGCTTAAGATGTGCATGTAAGGTGTTTGATAAAATGCCTAAGAAACTAGAAACCATACAATATAGCTAAATTGTGACTAAGTGAAGGATTCATGATATGCCATTACGTTCCAATGACTTTTATGTTGTTAATGTGCCTTGAAAATGTTATTGGAATACTCATGAACTATTCTTATGAAATTATGCTATTTTACTTGCAAATCTTATTTATGAACAAGATGTCTGATAACCATGCAATCCACATGAACTTCCATGCTATTGGTATATGTTACCAACATGATTATGTAATGAACATGATATTAAGATTGTACAAGTACTTCCATGTGATATGAAATCCTTTCCATGCAATACATTATTGATAACCATTCTTAGTATGAGATCCCTACTTATGATATTATAAATTATGGACTCTACTTTTATGATCAAGATAGTTATGTGTGTCAGTTTCCTTCCATCGAGTCCTGGGGGTACTTGTACCCGAAAACTATAGCTATGTGCCTAGATCCATGTCATGTTTGACTATATCCGAACTCAAGCTATGATTCCATAGACTTCAGTCAGTCATGTGACTCAGGAAAACCTCATGATCTTAGTCAGTTGTCAGATATCAATAATATTCCTCCAGTCAATGGAATTCAGTAAGATTAAGTCATGCATAGTCAGTTATTCATGTCCAGTCCCTCCAGATGGGAGTAGAGGTTAGCACCGAGTTAACCCAAGGATGGAAACTCACCCACCAGTTCAGGGTGTGATTCTTAGTAGTCATCCCTGTGTTCCAGAACTACGTAGCCAGTGTAGTTTGAGCCATATTAACCGGTCAGATTAGGGTTGATGAGGTGGCTTAACCCATCAGTTTAGGGTTCCTACCGTTCTCATTGAGTACCTGCCAGATAAGGGTCACTCACAGGCTGTCCTTTCCTGTGGCACGGTATTGACACCCCAATAGTCTGGGCAGAGATTGGACCCTACCTTAGCCATAACAGCATACATGGGGCATGTCGGTTAAACACTACTTCCCATAGTTTCAGTATCAGTCTCAGTAAAAGAACTCAGGGTGTTCTTCAGATTTTAGTATATACAGGACTGTCAGATACAGTCGTCTATGTTATCAGTTTTAGTATCAGTTATGACAGTTATTAGTAAACCATGTATTAGCTTACAGGTCATGCTATCACGTATTCACGGTCCTAGTTTTTATATATGTGTGTTTGCACTCCCACGTTCATATTAGTCAGTCAGTGTTGTTCATGCATGAAACCCTTTATGTTCAGCCTACCTTCCTCGTATACTCAGTACTCTTGTTTTACTGATGCATTTGTGCTATGGTGCTTTCTTTTCATGTTACACCATAGGTTTCGAGATATGAGCTCCAGCCCAGCAGTAATGGTAGCATTCCAGTCGTAGAGACACAGTGAGTCCTCATTGATTCAAGGATAATATGATCTAATTCATTTATTTATTTCTTCAGTTCAGTTTTAAGGAGGTAGTTGGAGACATGTTCCTTCAACTCCTTATTCAGATAGTTTAGAGGCTTTCAGATTTATGTTCAAATTTATGTTCAGATTGAGTTGATTTAGGTATTTTCACCCACATAATTGTATTCAGTTGAACTTTATGGCCTTAGAGTTCTATGTATTTTGCATTATTATATTATGATTTGCAGTATACAAGTACAGATATTAGTCATAGGTTAGCTTGCGGTCCCTCAGGGTCATGAGCACCATGTAGCATTTCGGTTCAGTGAATCAGAGTGTTACAAACTTGGTATCAGAGCCTAAGGTTCAATAGAGTCCTAGGAAGTCTGAAAGCCGCATCTAGTAGAGTCTTGTACATGGGTGTGTTGCGCGCCACATTTATGTGCAGGAGGCTATAAGATGTTTTAGGAATAGTCCTCTCTCTTGATTATTCATGTCATGCTAGTGAGCATAATCACAAGTTAAACTCTCAGTCTAATCCATTCTTCTCTTATTCCAGACCATGGCCCTAAAGAGAAAAAACCAGCCAGCTCCTCATCCCAAAGATCCTTTGGGCGAACAAGTTTCCCATGCGGAGTTTAGAGCCACATTTACCACACTTGATCAGTCCATAGCTGCATAGAATGAATGGCCACCAGTCATTCCGGCCAATCCAGTGGCCAATCCCAAAGTAACTAGGGTTCGGGACTTCACCCGAATGAACCCTCCATCTTTCCATGGGTCCATGTCTGATGAGGCCACTCAGGAGTTCATTGACCAAGTCCAGAAGGTCGTTGACATCATGGGTGTTACTTCTATTGAGAGTGCTAAGTTAGCTGCCTACCAGTTACAGGATATTACTCATGATTGGTACAAATAGTGGAAGTCTTAGAGGTTAGATGATACAGGCCCTATCGAGTGAGAGAAATTTGTCACGACCTTCTTAGACAGATTCTTTCCCCAAGAGCTGAGGGAAGCCAAATTTCTTGAGGTCATCAACCTCAGGTACGGAAATATGACGGTTAGGGAGTATTCTCTTAGATTTACTCAGCTAGCCAGGTATGCTCCTCATGTGGTTGCAGACAATAGAGCTAAGATGAGCAAGTTTGTGTCAGGGGTCAATGATAGCATGGTAAATGAGTGTAGGTCTACGATGCTGATCGATGATATGACCTTAGCAAGGATCATGACCCATGCCCAGTAAGTAGAAGAGCAGAATTTTAAGACTAGGGAGAGGCAGAACAAGAGAGCAAGGTCAGGTAATTTTAAATTATCTCACCCCAAGTCAGATGGAGGAAACCGTTCATAGTTTCGCTCCAAGTCAGTCGTTCAAGCTCCTTCCTCTGCCAGCACTCCAGTGCCAAAGTTCAGAGACGGCAATAGAAACAAAGTGCCAGGCTCTAAATCTCAGGGCAGTGTTAGCAGTGCCCGAACGAATCCCCTTTGTCATACTTGTGGTAAGAACCACAAAGGCATTTTCAGAGCCGGTAGTGATGTCTGTTTTAGTTGTGGCAAGCCAGGACACAGGATTAGAGAGTGTCTGTAATCAAGTCTTCAGGGTCAGCAAAATCATTCTACATCTTAGTCCAGTCGCCCGAACCAGCAGGGTGCCATTTCCAGTGCTACCAGTGGGCAATACCTAAACAGACTCTATGCTCTTTAGTCCTGGTAGGATCAGGAAAATTCTCCTGATGTCATTACTGGTACGTTACAGATTTTCCATGTTCATGTTTATGCCTTGCTAGACCCAGGTGCATCTTTGTCTTTTGTTACTCTATACGTAGTAGGAGATTTTGAAATCAGTTCCAAAGTCCTAGTAGAGCCCTTCTCAGTCTCTATCCCAGTGGGTAAAACCATCATAGTCCGGACGGTATACAGGAACTGCCCGGTTATGATATCTCAGAAATCCACATCAGCAAATTTAGTGGAGTTAGAGATGATTGATTTTGATGTCATTCTCAGCATGGATTGGCTTCATTCCTGTTATGCCACAGTCAACTGCAGAAACAGGATAGTTTAGTTTCAGTTCCCGAATGAGCCCGTCCTAAAGTGGAAGGGTAATATTTCAGCGTTCAGGGGTCAACTTATTTCCTATCTTCGGGCAAGAAAAATGATTTCTAAGGGGTGTGTGTATCATCTCATGCATGTTAAAGATTCCAGTTCTGAACATCCCAAACTCGAAACAGTCCTGGCTGCTAATGAATACTCTGATGTCTTTCCTGAAGATCTTCCAGGCATTCCTCCCAAAAGGGAAATAGACTTCAGCATAGACCTTTTTCAGGATACTCAACCTATTTCTATTGTGCCATACAGAATGGCACCAGTAGAACTCAAGGAACTGAAAGATCAGTTGAAGGATCTCTTAGATAAGGGATTTATCAGACCTAGTGTTTCCCCATGGGGTGCAATAGTATTATTTGTGCATAAGAAAGACGGTTCTCTTAGGATGTGTATTGATTACCGTCAACTCAACAAGGTCATAGTCAACAACAGATATCTTCTTCCCAGGATTGATGATCTATTCGACAAACTTCAGGGTGCCAGTTACTTCTCCAAGATAGACCTCAGATCAGGCTATCTTCATCTTAGAGTTAGAGAATGTGACATTTTGAAGATAGCTTTCCGTACTCGGTATGGTCACTTTGAATTTTAAGTCATGTCATTTGGTCTTACCAATGCCCCTGTAGCTTTTATGGATTTGATGAACCGTGTGTTTAAGCAGTACTTGGACATGTTTGTCATAGTCTTTATAGATGATATTTTGGTCTATACTCGCACAGAGCGTGATCATGCAGACCATCTCAGGATTGTTCTTCAAACTCTCAGGGATCACCGATTATTTGCTAAGTTTAGCAAGTGCGAATTTTGGCTAAGACCAGTAGCATTCCTTGGCCATATTATTTTTGGTGATGGAGTTAGAGTAGATCCTTAGAAAACTGAGGCAGTAAGAAACTAGCCTAGACCCGTATCTCCATCAGATATTAGGAGTTTCTTGGGTTTGGTTGGCTATTACAGACGGTTTGTCGAGGGATTTTCTTCTATTGCATCTCTCATGTGAAAATTGACTCAGAAGAAGATTAAGTTTCAGTGGTCAGATTCATGCGAGAAGAGCTTTTAAGAGTTAACGACTCAACTCACCTCTGCTCCAGTTCTAGCTATTCCAGATGGTTTAGACAATTTTGTAGTCTATTGTGATGCATCCAGAGTGGGTTTAGGTTATGTCCTCATACAGCATGGTAAGGTCATAGCCTACACCTCAAGACAGTTAAAGCCACATGAGAAGAATTATCCTACTCATGATCTTGAGTTAGTCGCGGTAGTTTTTGCCTTGAAGATTTGGAGGCATTATCTCTATAGAGTTCATGTAGATGTGTTCACAGACCATAAAAGCCTCCAGTATGTCTTTTTCCAGAAAGATCTCAATCTTCACCATAGAAGGTGGTTAGAGCTCTTGAAGGATTACGACATAAGTGTTCTTTATCATCCGGGCAAGGACAATGTTGTGGCCGATGCTCTCAGTCGACTCTCCATGGGTATTATTTCTCATGTTGAGGATAGTAAGAAAAAAGTGGCTCAGGAGATCCATCAGCTTGCCAGACTAGGAGTTCGCTTAGTCGATTCTTTAGAGGGTGATGTATGTGTTCATAGTAGTTTAGAGTCATCTCTAGTTTCCGAGATGTAAGAGAAACAAGACAGGGATCCTAGCCTTGTCAAGCTCAAAGAGTTAGTTTAGAATCAGAAAGTCGAGGTTTTCTCCTAAGGGGGAGATGGTGTTCTTCGTTGTCAGGGTCGTCTATGTGTTCCAGGTGTAGATGAATTGAGGCAGCGAATTCTTGCAGAAGCGCATGGTGCGCGATACTCTATTCATCGAGGTGCCACTAAGATGTACCGCAACATGCGTAAGATCTATTGGTGGAGTGGGATAAAGAGAGATATTGTAGAGTTTGTGGCTAAGTACTCTACATGTCAGCAGGTTAAGATAGAGCATCAGAAACCTAGTGGTTCCATGCAAGAGTTCACCATTCCTACTTAGAAGTGGGAAGAAGTTAACATGGACTTCCTGATGGGTTTGCCTAGAACTCATCATCAGTATGATTCAGTCTGGGTCATTATAGATAGAATAACCAAGTCAGCTCATTTCCTTCCTGTTCATACTTCTTATCCCGCCGAGGATTATGCCAAACTCTATATCAGGGAGTTAGTCAGGTTACATAGTGTTCCACTATCTATCATCTAAGACAGAGGTACCCAGTTTACTTCTCACTTTTGGAAAGTATTCCAAAAGGGTCTCGGTACCCAAGTCCATCTCAGCACAGTATTTCATCCTCAGACAGATGGTCAAGCAGAAAGGACCATTCAGACTCTTGAAGATATGCTAAAAGCATGTGCAATTGACTTCAAGGGAAGTTGGGATGATGACTTGCCTTTGATTGAGTTTGCATACAACAATAGCTATCATTCTAGTATTCAGATGGCTCCATTCAAAGCTCTCTATGGTAGGAGATGTAGATCTCCAATTGGTTGGTTCGAAGTTAGTGAGGCCTCAATCATAGGTCCTGACTAAGTATTCAACACCTTAGAGGAAGTTCAGTTGATTAGAGAGAAACTTCGGGCTACTCAGAGCCGATAGAAGTCCTATGCGGATGTTCGTACAAAGGATCTTGAGTTTGAGGTCAATGACTATGTCTATCTTAAGATCTCTCCCATGAAGGGAGTGAAGAGGTTTGGTAAGAAAGGGAAACTCAGTCCCTAGTATGTCGGTCCCTTTAGAATTCTTTGTCGCTTCGGCAAGGTAGCTTATGAGCTTGAGTTGCCTTTAGATCTAGCCTCATTCCATCCAGTCTTCCATGTCTCATTGCTAAAAAAGAGCATAAGTGACCTAGCAGTTGTTGTCCCTATTTAGAGCATCGATATTCAGAAATGAAGAGATTCCAGTCAAAATCTTTGATTATCAGACTCGTAGATTGAGGAACAAAGAAGTCCCTCTAGTCAAGGTTCTTTGGAAAAATCAGTTTCATGAGGGAGCTACTTGGGAAGCAGAAGCAGATATGTGTACCAAGTATCCTCACCTCTCCCCCACCAATTCAGATCAAGCTTAAGTTAATAGTTCTCCTTAATCTTATTCAGTTTCACATTCATATTTCCAGTATAAACTTGGTACCTATTAACCGTTTCATACTCAGTCATGTATTCGTGTGTCAGTTGTCCGTGCATCAGATATGCACGATTTTAGTATGTTTAGTATGTCAGTCATGAGATTAATTTGCAGTTCTTCATGTTCAGTTTAGGTTCAATTGTCTTGTATCCCTTCTCAGTAAATTCTCATTCGAGGACGAATGTTTCCAACGGGGAGATATTGTAATACCCCACATGTTTCTAAGCTAGGAAGTGAATAAGTATTCGTACATATGAAATCTCCTATCCTATGATGCATACTTGAGTACATGACTTACAATGAGTATCCTAGTGATATGATAGCTTATGATGCATTAAGCATGTTCATATGAGTCACTTAAGGTAATACAAGCCAAGAGTTTTTGAATCCATCAAGTTTTAGTGTTCAATTTTGCAAGGGTCATCTTTGAATGAGTGTAACTCAATGTTAATGTGGTATTTTGGTTGATTTAGACACACCAAATTGTATAGAATCTAATTAGCTTTCCAACGATACCAATTTCGCATTAATCCAATACCCGAGCGAAAAGTTATGCCCATTTTCGTGAGAGACAGTAAGCATAGGCGATTGGTTAGGTGCCGCCCAACCCAAGCATAGGCGATTGGTTAGGCACCGCCTAACCCAAGCATAGGCGATCACTTGGGCACCGCCAAAGTCAATTCCAGGTGTCAAAAACACTCCATTTTGAGTTATTTTAAGGGTAATTAAGTCTTTTAACACTCTTTTCACGTCCCTAAACTTAACCCTATGAAATATATAGCTTCTAAACATATTACAACCCTATTTTCATCTCAAATCTTATCATCAAAGAGAACTAAAGGAGAAAAACAACTAGGGTTGCATAATTAAGCTTGAAGATCTGATTTTAAGGAAATCCTTCGTCAATAATCAAGAATCTTTCCTTCTAAGGTATGCGTGAATTGATTTATGGATCCCTTTCACCCATAAGGCTCAAAAACCCTCTTTTTCATTATAAAGTATGATTTCTATATTGTTTGGAGTTGATGATCATGTTGTTGATATTGGGTGATTCCCAAGATGGAATCTTTATATGTTTTTGTTAATTCATGATATCATATGAGTTGGAAACATGTAAAGTTGGTTCTTCATGATGTATAATTTGATGATTTCACCTATGCTTAAGATGTGCATGTAAGGTGTTTGATAAAATGCCTAAGAAACTAGAAACTACGCAATATAGCTAAATTGTGACTAAGTAAAGGATTCATGATATGCCATTACGTTCCAATGACTTCTATGTTGTTAATGTGCCTTGTAAATGTTGTTGGAATACTCATGAACTATTCTTATGAAATTATGCTATTTTACTTGCAAATCCTATTTATGAACAAGATGTATGATAACCATGCAATCCACATGAACTTCCATGCTATTGGTATGTGTTGCCAATATGATTATGTAATGAACATGATATTAAGATTGTGCAAGTACTTCCATGTGATATGAAATCCTTTCCATGCAATACATTGTTGATAACCATGCTTAGTATGAGATCCCTACTCATGATATTATAAATTATGGACTCTACTCTTATGATCAAGACAGTCATGTGTGTCAGTTTTCTTCCATCGAGTCCTGGGGGTACTTGTACCCGAAAACTATAGCTGTGTGCCTAGATCCACATCATGTTTCACGATATCCAAACTCAAGCTATGATTCCATAGACTTCAGTCAGTCATGTGACTCAGGAAAACCTCATGATCTTTGTCAGTTATCAGATATCAGTAGCATTCCGCTAGTCAACAGAATTCAGTAAGATTAAGTCATGCATAGTCAGTTATTCATGTCTAGTCCCTCTAGATGGGAGTAAAGGTTAGCACTGAGTGAACCCAAGGATAGGAACTCACCCGCCAATTCAGGGTGTGATTCTTAGTAGTCATCCTTGTGTTCCAGAACTACGTATCCAGCATAGGTTGAGACATCTTAGCCCATTAGATTAGGGTTAATGTGGTGGCTTAACCCATCAGTTTAGGGTTTCTACCATTCTCATTGAGTACCCGCCAGATAAGGGTCACTCATAGGCTGTCCTTACCCGTGGCATGGTATTGACATCCCTCCAGTCGGGGTAGAGATTGGACCCCAGCTTAGCCATAACGGCATACAAGGGGCATGTCGGTTAAACACAACTTCCCATAGTTTCAGTATCAGTCCCAGTAAAGAAACTCAGGGCGTTCTTCAGATTTTAGAATATACAGGACTGTCAAATACAGTCGTCCATGTTATCAGTTTTAGTATCAGTTATGACAGTTATTAGTAAACCATGTATGAGCTTACAGGTCATGCTATCATGTATTCACGGTCCTAGTTTCTATATATGTGTGTTTGCACTCCTACATTTATATTAGTCAGTCAGTGTTGTTCATGCATGAAACCCTTTATGTTCATCCTACCTTCCTCGTATACTCAGTACTCCAATTGTACTGACGCATTTGTACTATGGTGCTTTCTTTTCATGTTACACCATAGGTTCCGAGATACGAGCTCCAGCCCAGCAGTAGTGGTAGCATTCCAGTCGCAGAGACACAGTGAGTCCTCATTGATTCAAGGACAAGATGATCTGATTCATTTATTTATTTCTTCAATTTAGTTTTATGGAGTTAGTTGGAGACATGTTCCTTAAACTCCTTATTCAGATAGTTTAGAGACTTTCAGATTTATGTTCAGATTTACATTCAGATTGAGTTGTTTTGGGTATTTTCACCCACATGATTGTATTTAGTTGAACCTTATGGCCTTACAATTCTATGTATTCCATATTATTATATTATGATTTGCAGTATACAGGTACAGATCTAAGTCATGGGTTAGCTTGTGGTCCCTCGGGGTCTTGAGCATCGTGTAGTATTCTGGTTCAGCGAATCGGGGTGTTACATGGAATTGATAGTTTGGTTACAGGCAGTTCATTTGATTTTTAGAGCCACTTCCCTATTTAGAAGTCTTTGCTGGTTTCAAATGGGCACCAAGTAAAAACTTTAGTAAAATGGATCACGTATGTAAATTTTAACTACGATAGTAGCTCTAAAATAACGATTTTAAAAGTCCCGAGGCACTCAGGCTCATTTCAAATCAATTGGTCGGAAAGTTAAGAACATAAAATATGGGTGTGGGATCTATATTTGGTCAAAACGACCTCATATGGAAATTCTATGTGTGCCATTGCATTTGAAATATGAAATTTGGTGTGGTTACATAGTTCATTTGAATATACAGGATTCCATATGAATCCTAAAGGCTTGGCGAGGACTTGGAAACTTCCAAGTCCATTACCGTCAGCTGGTTCATCACTGTAGCGAGAAATGGGTCACGATTGTGATACTCAAGGTAGTAAGATATTATCACAAATGCAGTATAGTATTGCGATCATGAGTGGCACCGACAGGCTCAAGATGGCACGATCATAGGTATGGGTCCGCGATAGCGGGACCTGAGTACCTGGACTAGGTATAAAAGGACCCTTTTTCCATAAATTTTTGCCATTATTCATTACTTCTTTGAGAGATAAATACCCTAAATAGTGGTAGGGATTAAAATTGAAGCATGTTGGTAATTGAGAACCTAAATTAACATTTATTTTTGTGATTATCTTATAATTTTAGGAAACAATTTATCCTTTTCTTGGTGAAATTTCTTGATTTCTTACTCAAAATCCCAAAACCTTTAGGGCTTGATTTTATCCCCAATTCAGTTTGATTTTTACCCATTTTTTGGGATTATGATTCCTTGATCATGTATGAATGTTGGATTGATTTTAAAAATGCAATTTTTGTAAGTAGGACCCACATGGGTTTTGATGTAAATTTTTGACCCGAAGAACAATGATGCAATATAGGTATCATTGTTCTCTTATTTATGAGTGGAATATGTTTTTGATAGCTTGGCATCTAGGCGAGGATTCTTGGAAGGAAAAGGCAATGTTTTAACTGTTTATTGAGCGTTCTTTAACGTCGAGGTAGGCTAGGTTTATTCCTTGATAAATTGAGATATCTCATAATATTCTTATGATATGTGTTGGATTTGGGATGGGGTTTAGGTTTGGATTGATGAAATATAAGACTTGGGTTAGTCAGACCATTTAGGCTATTTTGAATTTGTAGAGCTGAAATACTTGACTTGTTTCCTTATACCTTAGGTGGATTGGACCTTATTACTCATGTTTAACATAGGAGTGCCTTATATTACTCAAGTTAGATAAAAATCTAACTAATCATACTTAGGGTAAATTGACCTTTGTTGCTTACACTAATGGGGGTTGCTTTAATTCCTATTTGAATTGGTTAAAGTACTTGAGAAGAATCACTACCTTAGGGATAATTTAGGATTTCTATACATTTAAGAGTGGATTTAGATACCTTATCCAAGTCTGAGGTAGAATTTGAATTAGGATGTATTTTGGTGATTTAGAAGCAGGCTCTTTCAGCCACCTTAAGTCCAGATTGATGATTAGTTCTCTTGAAATCCTTACATACTTGTTTAATACCTAGAGAATTCCCTTTTGGATGATATTGAGAAATGTTAGAACTTTTTGGTTATGATGAATGACGTTGGAAGTAAGGCCTAAGCGATTATGCCATATGTATGACTCATTGGTTAAGCATATGTCGAGCTATAGTTTATGTAGTGGATTAGCTATTGATCAAGCGATTGATAAGCTATCTTTTATACTAATGATAGGCCTTTGAAAATACTATTTATAAGTTATTGCCCATGATATTGCTTATGATTATGACCATGATAGGAATTATACTAGAAAACATCCCTATTAATGATATTAGCAATTGTGCCATGAATTAGGTTAGAAGTCATGCTTATCAATTATACGAGAAGTTATGCAATTAATTATTCTTGAAATCATAATATTTTATTATATGATAACTTATGCTATTAATTTTGCCACCAACTATGATGATGTAGTTACCGGTTCGTGTTTGGATATTATTATGATATATTGATACCCATCAAGATTGGAGAATAAGTATGATGATATATTGATACCCGACAAGACCGAAGGATATTATGATAACATATTAATACTGGCAAAACCGGAGGATATTATGATTATATATTGATACTTGACAAGACCGGAGGGTGATTATGATTTTATATTGATATATGACAAGGGTAGAGGATATTATGATAACACATTTGATACCTGGAAAGATTAGAGGGTGATTATGATGATATATTGATACCCAGCAAGGTCAAAGGATGATTATATTATTGTGCCTATACGTACCCATGGCACCCAAGGCTAGATTTATCCCTTGTTAGATTGAGATATCTCATAGTATTCTTATGATATGTGCTGGATTTGGGATGGGTTTAAGGTGTTGGATTGATCAAATCCATAACTTGGGTTAGTTAGACCGTTTAGGCTATTTTGAAATTGTAGATTTGAAATACTTGACTTATTTCCTTATGCCTTTGGTGAATTGGACCTCATTACCCATGTTTAGCATGAGAGTTCCTTAGATTACTCATGTTAGGTAAAAATGCTCTAACTACTCATGCTTAGGGTAAATTGACCTTAGTTGTTTACACTAATGGAGGTTGCCTTAGTTACCATTTAAATTGGTTAAATTTCTTGAGAAGAATATCTACCTAAGGTATAATTGTGGCTTTCTGTACATCTAAGAGTGGATTTAGATACCTTAGCCTAGTTCGGGGTAGAATTTGATTTAGGATGTATTTTCTTGGATTTAGAAGAGGACTTTTTGACCTATCTTAAGTCAAGATTGATGATTAGTTTTCTTGAAACCCTTACACGCTTGTTGAATACCTAGAGAATGCCCTTTTGGGGAAATATTGAGAAACCTTGACACTTGTTGGTTATGATGAATGACGTTGGAAGTAATGCCTAAGCGATTATTCCGTATATTTGACTCATTGGTTAAGCTTATGATGAGCTACAGATTATGTAGTGTATTATCTATTGCTCAAGATACTGATAAGCTATATTTTATGCAAATGATAGGCCATTGATAATACTATTGATAAGTCATTGCTCATGATATTGCTTATGATTATGAGCATGCTAGGAATAATGCTAGTAATTAGTGGACTTGTGAGAATTAGTGATAATTGTTGATTAGTGATAAATGATTATAAGGTGGTAATATTTATGATTAGTAATAAATAGGAATTAGTGGTGGATATTATTTAAATGATTAATCATGACTAATTGATTAATAAGAATTAGTTGGCAAAGGATGATTAGTTAATAAATATTGGTTAGTGGATAAATATTGGCGAGTTGATAAATAATGATTAGTGGATATGTGGTGAATAGTTGATAAATAATGACTAGAGGTTATACGATGACTAGTAATCAAATAGATTAGTTAATAAGAGATGGCTAGCTAATAAATGGTGGCTAGAGAGTGCCAATGATAAGGATGTTAAATAATGATAATATTATGGAATGTGGGTACTTTGGCAAACATTGACGAATGATCGATTGATGATAAATTGTCGAATATAGGTTAAATATTGAGTTGGTTATTTGTAAATGATAAATGATTTCCTTATTCTTTATTTGTGTGTGCTATCCAAGCGTATGGGAGTCTGTGATGAGTTATTTACTTTCTGCACTAATTGGTGTATGGAAGCCAATTTTGCAGTTTGCGATTTCTTGTGTGATGCCTTGTGATGCGTTATTATTATGATTTAATTACTTATATTGTACAGTGATGTGGGAATGTGTTGATGCCTTGTGTTATGTTATTATTCCAAAAAAATTACTTATCATATGCAGGAGTACTGGAGATGATTCAGGTTCGTTTCTATACCTTGACTTAGTTATGTTATCTTGCATTTTATCATACTTATATCATGATTTAACTCAGTTGGCCAATGATTTCTACTGGGTACCCATTGTTTTAGTACTCATACTATACTTCTATACCATTTTGCTGCAAATTCGAGAACTAGTTGTTGTTTTTGATCTTTGATCATGCTGTGTTGATTATTTAGAGATAGGATGATCTCTTAGAGTCAAAGTCACCTATTTCCTTCTATCTTTAGACATGCAGTCTTTTCTTTTCGATATAGATGTTGTTGACTATTCTAAGTTGTTGAGTTGTATCATTATTAGATGCTATTGTACTGGCTATACCAGGTCGTGGGATGGTATCTTGTATCGATTGTTTATCTATTTAGAACACTTTGCTTATTTATAAGAGTGTTCTTCATTTTTGCTTAATATTGGGCATTTTCCACCATGTTAACCTATTACATTTAGCTTTGGGTTATGGTTTGTCTAACGTACTAGCGGGATAGAGTAGGTGTCATCATGACTCATAAATCTGGTCATGAAAACTTAACTTGACTTATTAGTTTTGTTTAACTTATAATGGCTTGTTTAATAAGACTCTTGAATATGGTTAAGTGTTGTACACTAATAAAGATTGCTAAGTAGTAAATGTACTGTCTTGTTCTACTCAATAATAGTTATATGTTCATATATCTAATCTTATGTTGGCCAAATGACCCCACCAGTACATTGTTGCTTTCTTGTGTTGATACTAAACTTACTCTTATTTTTGTTGAGTGTAGAGCATCTTCCAGTGACTATTGCGGGACCTCAATTGGCATTCCAGTGGTTGACTCAAATTCAAGGGTGATCTTCATCTTTTGGGATACCATCGATTCTTTTATTGATGTTTTCATGTCCCTTGTTCTGAACTTATGCACATTTGTAGTTTATGGGTTTGCATCCTTTTTTTACATTTTTTATTAGAGTTTTGGTATAAACGACTTTTGAGTTATAAGGGTTACTACAAGTATAATGTTTTCATATTTTATTATGCTTATGCTTTTTTTGGCATTGGATATGGTTTTGGATTAATAGAATTGATTAGTTGTTCATTTTATCTAATGCTTAGTTAGTAATTAGGGTAGTTGGTTCTCCCACAAGAGGGTTAGTGTAGGTGTATCTCGTGATGGGCTTAGGTTGTAACAAATTTGGTTTCAGACCCGAGGTTTTTCGATCGTTTTATACTAAAATGGGTTCAGTAAGTCTTCAAGAGGCTATAGGACCCTAGGAAACTATCAATTTTTTTTTCATGCTATAACTTAATTGCGATTAGTAATTAGTGACCAAATTTATATCTAACCCTCTTCATTTTTTCCATAATGGCGAACACTGGGTCTAATGGAGCATGAGCAATAACCTTTCATTGACATCTCCAGCCTTGTCGTAATTAGCAATCCCAAGCCCAACCAGGAGACCAGGAACTGCCCCCATTACCCAACCCAACCGCCAAATGCATACCTTGACTTGGCTGAAGTCCGAACATATAACAAGATAGCTTATCCAACCATGTGAGACTCTGGGACAAGTCTATAATTGAGATCAACCCAATCAAGTCCAACCACCCAATACCCAACCATATCTATACGGAAACCATAAACCAATACCATGATAATAAGACAATGTAGATATGTATATATATACATACACAAAAACAACCCATACCATACCCAAGTCCACAGCTGTCCATACAAAGCCTCTAGACCAACCAAAGAGTACCTAGTCGGGACATGCCCCTGACCATAGCCAAAACCAAAGTCTATGAAAGAAAAGAACTATGAAAAGTAAACTATGACATGAAGTAGATTCCTTCCAAACTATGGAAGCGAACCACTTCAATCCAACATCTATCGTCCCCGAATTCGATCACTAAGAAGGAGAAGTAGAATGACCGATCCATGCATAGTGTGGGTATACAGATGCCTGAAGATGGGTTAGTGGGTGAACACTAACATGTACTCAGGATAAGGATAAAATAATGCCTTTTATAAGAACCAAGTAAACCCATCAAATATGCACAACCATACATACATACATACATATATATATAATCATTCCTGGAAAGAGAACCGGGTTTAGCATTACTTTAAAAACTTTACTTGGGTTGTGTTGCTTTGTCGTCCTAAACCACCAATGAGCTATATGGGTTCAGCTCCCCCTGCTGAAAGGGACCAAATGCATGTAGCCACATGACCAAGAAAGAAAACCTGGGATGACTAGTACATCCCCCAAAATATAGTGTGACATCATGCAGATGGTCACCAAGACCAAACCTCACATCGGCAAATATGAGTTTCCAGTATTGGTCCTCACGGGGTCCCCACTTCCAAGACTTTGCTACACACTCCACCATTATTTCCCAATTAAAATCAGTTCCAAACAACCAACCATTCCATTCACCATTTGTTAACCAAGGCCATTTACGGTTGGTATCGTCATACAAACCATACTTGCAAGTACTATCCATAGCCAACCATGTATAGGTTTAAGGGGACTTCCAAGTGTCCTTCCATTTACCATATTAAACCACTTGGGGGATTCCATGTACCCCAAAAGCATAACCATTTAGACATTTACCTTTTCAAGCTATTTTAACCATGCATTATTCCTTTACCAAGTTTAAAACAAGAAAGAGTTACATTAAAAGTACTCAATGCAATGAAAACATTGTTATAGGTATTTTGTCAAACTTGTTGGGGGCATAATATAACCAAAACTAATTTCAATTACGATTAAACCATTCCCATGCAATCCAACTATCCAAAACCACCATTAATGCATATAAAATCATAATTTAAACCATGGGAAACCATAACCAACCATTTAATATCAAAACCCCAAAATCATATTTGTAAACTAAAATCATACGATCAATGAACTCAAGAAAATATTCATAAAAACCATGACTTTAGTTAGAATTAACAATGAGGGAAGAAAACATGCCTTATACAAGAAGATTCAAGGAAGAAATCTTGACCTTTGATCCCTTTGAAGAACACATGAAGAAACCCTAGCCTCTAAGTTTCAAGAGTAAGTTTGATAGAGTATTTAGAGTGATTTAATCTTTTAATAACTATTATGGAAGGCCACCAAGGGTTATATAATGTGAGAACATAAGGGTTTTGAGGTAGGAAATATCCATACTACCCTTACTTAAAATTAAAGAAAACCACATCCAGTGGTATGACTCACCCATACAATCCGTACCATAGGGTACGATTGGTACCCCAACTTATACGCAAGACTATGCGAAGAACCTACCTACTGGTTTATATATGAATGACACCTCCCTACTCGTACCTTAAGGGTATGAGTGGTAAACTAAATCATACCCACCAACCATACCATAGGCAGATTCCACAAAACTAAGACATTCATGTACTATATGACTTGCCTTTCACCACTCGCATCTCCCTATATGATTCGTACTAAGAGGAGTCATATCTTGGGAAGTAGCTACACCAAACACACTGTCTAGCATATAATTGAACCCTTAAGCCACCCTACGAGTTATATTCAAGGATATAATTGGTACCCTTGAGTTGTACCAAGTCCACTGAGTCCAAAACCAAGGAAATTTTATAGGGGTCCTATTCCTTAGGTGTTTCAGTCTCCCTTACTAGGATCATTCATCCTCGAATAATGGGTAAGGATAAGGGACAAGCACGAGATAATATATTAACACCCAACAAACTTTTCCTCAATCAAAGTAGGAAGCTAGGACATAAAACTAAGGTGAGAAGATTATTACATAGACCAAACACAATTTATACCCTAACACCTCCATTTTGACCCTTAACTAAGTTATAAAACAAAGATGCGAGAGGAACCATTCCTCGCCTTTAACCGAGTTAGAAGACAAATATGATAAAGAACGTATATCCTACACATGAGTTTTTGGAACAAAGAACCAATGTGGACCCTTGGACTCCATGCCCCCTTCCACAATTGAAATGACTTTCCCGGACTTTTAGTTTCACCAAGGAACCTTTACCGAAGCCATACCTTATTTGTTCAGAATCGGTGATCTTAAAAATCCAACATCCTCATCGGGACCTCCCCAATAGATCAAAGAACCCGAGATACCAATACCAACCCAAAGGAACCAACCAACCAAGGACCATCCATACCATACCCCAATGCAAACTCATAGAGTACCAACTAAATGGACTCATGCATGGGCAAGCCCAATTTAACTTAGAATTTACCAAGACATACCACTACGAAAGCTTGAGTCTAACTATACACCACCTCTATGTCCAAGCCCATCCAAATCTAAAAGGAGTTAAATCAGGCCACTGGGCTCTACTCCTTACATCTATCCCAAAACACTACTCCGTTTCATCTCTATTATGATATGTAAACCACGAGTAAAGGACATGGGCAAACCATATCCAACCACTATAATCGAAACACCCAACCTATAACTAAACATCTAAAACATACACAACTATGCCATGAAAATAACTCATAAAACCATGATGTATAAAATATCTTAAGTGCCCAACATAACTATTGGTATGTCTACAAATCATAACATTCAAGCCTACGACATATATACCCGCGGTATGATTTATCCATCAAAAGATATATCACCCTTTACAACCTTCAGAAGGTTTTCACCATCCATTCCTTTCCTAACCATTTCCTATGACAACAATCTTACCTTATATTCCAAAACCTTAATTGTTAGTAGTCACCATAGACTCTCCCCCACTTATAGACTTCTACATTCCCCATTTCAACACATCACCATATTTCCCAAACCACTACCTCCCCAGTACAAGAATACTCATTTAAGGAATCTGAATTATAAAAATTATCTAGGACATTAAGGCAAGAAAAAGACCCCTAAAAAATATGCCACCATAGGCATGAAGTACTTTACAACAATCACCTAGACAATAATAGAGAATCATCCCGACTAAACCATACCGAAAAAGAATCCTTAAGATGGGGCACCAAATAAAACACAACCATATATACCATGAGTAATGTAATGTAAGTCAAAAATCATATTTAAGGAACATGGCGAATACCAAACGCGAACCTTAGGTATATGTACTATAAGAATGCATTCAATATTACTAGAATATGTAACTTGACCTTTCCTTGAAGTTCCCTGCTAATGGAAGATTTTAGACTAACATCAACCTTCATCCCATTACCCTTACAAGTACCATACTCTGGTATAATAGGTACCACCAAAGACATATGCTAGGGACGCTTGGTTCTCCTATACCTATAATTCTATTCACCCTAATGTAACCTAGATCTCAGCATAAACATGCAAAAACCATGAGACTAGATTGACTCCAAGGTTTTCAATTAGATCAAAACTATTTAAAATCAAACTATGGCCACCAAGGCCTTTCAAAATCATTTGAATCCCACTAAAACCAATTCAGATTCGCTTAACCATTCATGCAATGCAAAGATTTTAAGAATAGTCAAACCAGATGACAATATTAAAATCAATGGTAATTTCACATAAAATTTTGAGGGCACAAAATTTTCAAGACCAAAACCAAGTAATTAGGAAACCCATACTACCCCAAAATCTATTTACTATTCCTATGCATCCCACAATGTTGATAAACAAATATAAAACATGAATAATGCATGATAATCCATAGAAAAATCAATTCAATTGAGTAATCGTGTTAAATCCCTCCATTGTGCCAAAACCTATTTTCAAAACCATGAATTTAATAATCAATTTCACGCCAATAATAAAGTACAAGTATAGGGACAAAGACACATGCAGGCTCCATAATCCGACCTATCTAATGATTAGATCCCCCAATCTAAATCCATCTATTCCACCGGAATCCCCGTTCTATAAGCCATAACTTTCCCACTATTGTATTCTTCAGTCATCAACCTCATCCAACTTGCCAATTTACCTCCACAACTCCCACATTGCTATCCTGAGCTAACATACTTTCTTTACCATGATCAAATATCTAGGTTCAAGCTTAGGATCTACCAACCACCATTTAGTACTGTCGAAGTACCCTATATAGAATGGAATAGACATATAAGGTCCACCCTACAAGGATGTCACCCCAAACTTCTTAGTCACCTTTCGGCAACCTATTCATTTCCCAAAAAATGATTTTCCTCATGAAAACATAGAATCACCTCATGGAGAAATACTAGAATAAATAGGACCTTTAACTAAAAGACACCCTAAGTTCTCCTTAAGCTCCTTTAACCTAATCAAAACCATTCTATAAAGAAAGAATAGAAATTGGACAAGTGTTCAAAACAAGACCAATCCCAAACCAACCTCCTCATTGGACAAACACTATGAGGGTCATCAAAAAGAACCCCAAGAAGTTTATGCATCACCAAAATTGAATGCAAAGAAAGACCTTCTAGGTTAGAATCTTTAACCCAAACCAACCGATAATAGAGACGCCCCTTTGGAGACCAATCTCCAAGCTCTAAAATAGTATATAACCTTTTCTTTAATGCTTAGGGAGCAAAAACATCCTCCAACTCCACAGTCGACTCACTATGAAGCCTAAAGTAAATCTTTACAGATCCAACAATCTAATGATGGATAGCACGAGCGCAACTAATTAATCCCTGAATGACATCGAAAACCTACCATATCCTAGTCAAACAAATCCACAACATACCTTTATTAACAACAAATACCATACACCCCTTAGAAAGAAGTTTTTAACATACCAGTACCGGTATCACAAGATACTTCAAACTCCTAAGAAATATTAAGAACACTGAGACGATCTCGACCAATGTCAGAGATAGAAGTGGCACCCCTAGGTGCAAGATCTAAAGAAGTAGCAATCGATATCCTATTTACCCAAGCGACAACCCTTATGGGAAATCCCTATCATGCGAGACTTAACTGGACATAACCAAAATACTAATTCTTTCCTCTCTCACAACAACCATGGTACGAACAACCATAATATTTATAAAGAAAATAGGATGATATGAAATGGGCACCATTGGCTTGAGATTAGGCACCTTGTGCCCTAGAAGAATTTCTAACTAGAAAAAACTTGCCTCTCAAGGGATTTGGGTAGGGAGCACATGCCATAGAATAATATTTAGGACCCACCCAACTCTTCTCTTTGCACCATTTATCACTATACCATTGGTCTCTCTTTTTGTTTAGAAGACTAAGACCTCCTTACCTTGCCCATTTACCAACTATACCTCATTCCTCCTCGTGCCAATAGGACAAGACTGGCATGACAGAGTTGTCACTATCTGGGTCCATAGATTATTAGAATTACAAAACTCAGCATTTGTAATCTCTCTTTGAGGTAACTAGGTATGAGAACAACCTTTTAAAATAGGGTTAGTGGAGAATGGTGGGACTCTATGGGGGAAAACTAGAAGTTGTGACACTTGACCAGGCTTTTACCCATGAGTTGGGATAAGATCCATCTATGTGGGCCTCAAGTGGGACAACTGAGTTTCCAAGAACCTTTGAATCAATGAGAAGGCCTGATCCAAAAAGCGAACCAAGGAAGATTCAGAAAAGAGTTCAAGACCTTAGACTCCATAGCTCAAAAAGTAGAATAAGCAAGAAAATACAACATCCTAAATGCTTTGTATCCTCTTAATTATAAGTGTGGTAGTAAGACTCTACTCGACATAGCTTTACGGACACCTTATGACATCAAAACCTAATGCTCTGATACCAACTTAACCCAACCCAAACTAGGGCCTTGTCATAATAGGCAATCCCAAGCCCAACTTGGACTAGGAACCACCACCGTTACCTAACCTAATAAACCAAACACATACCTTGAGTCGTCTGAAGTCCAAACATATAACAATATAGCATATCCAACCATATGGTGATTTTGGGACAAGTCTATAATCAAGACCAGCCCAATCAAGTCGAACCACCCAATACCTAGCCAAACCTATGCAAAATCCATAAACTAATATCATAATAATAATCCAATGTATGTAAGTATATATACACACAAAAACAACCCATACAATACCCAAGTCCACAGTTGCCCATACAAAGCCTCTAGACCAACCAAAGAATACCTAGTCAGGATAAGCCCTAGACCATATCCAAAACCAAAGTCTATGAAAGATAAGAAGTATGAAAAGTAAACCATGACATAAAGTAGATGTCTTCCAAACTATGAAAGCTCACCACTTCAATCCAATATCAACTGTCCTTGAATTAGATCACTAAGCAGGAGAAGTAGAATGGTCTGTCCCTGCATAGCATGGGTATACAACCGTCCAAAAATGGGTTAGTAGGAGAACACTAGCATGTACTTAGGATAAGGATAAAATAATGCCACTTATAAAACCCAAGTAAAACCATCCATATGCACACAACTATATATACATATATATAACCATGATGGGAAAAAGAACCGGGTTTAGCATGCCTTTAAAACCTTTACCTGGGTTGTGTCGCTTTGCCATCCTAAATAACCCATGGTCTATATGGGCTCAACTCCCCCTGTTGGAAGGGCGCCAATGTGTATAGCTGCATAACTAGGGAAGAAAACTTGAGATAACTAGTACATACCCAAAATATATTATGACATCATACACACTATCACCAAGACCAAACCTCACATTGGTAAATATGAGTTTTTAGTTTTTTCCCTCTAGGACCTCCACCTTCTACGACTTTGCTACACACCCTGCCATTATCGTCCAATTAAAACTATTTCCAAAAATAACCAATTTATTTACCATTTATTAACCCAGTCTATTTAGTGGTGGTATCATCATATCGACCATACTTGTAAGTACTATTCATAGCCAACCATGTATAAGTTTAAAGGGACTTTTAAGTGCCCTTTCATTTACCATATTAAACCACTTGGGTGATTCCATATACCCCGCAAGCATATCTATTTAGACATTCGCCTTTCCAAGCCATTTAAACCATGCATAATTCTTTTACCAAGTTTAAAACAAGCAAGAGTTTAATTAAAAGTACTCAATGCAATGAAAACATTGTTATAGGCATTTTGTCAAACATATAGGAGCATAATATAACCAAAACTAATTTTAATTACCATTAAACCATTCCCATGCAATCTGAAAAACCATTACCGACCATTTAATATCAAAACCCCTAAAATTATATTTGTAAACCAAAATCATACTATCAATAAAGTCATGAAAACATTCATAAAAACCATTACTTTAGTTAGAATTAACAATGAGGGAAGAGAACATGCCTTATATAAGAAGATTCATGAATGAAATCTTGACCTTTGAGCCCTTTGAAGAACATATGAAGAAACCCTAGCCTCTAATTTTCAAGAGTAAGTTTGAGAGAGTATTTGGAGTGTTATAATATTGTAACAAGTGTTATGGAATACCACCCAGGGTTATATAACATGAGAACATAAAGGTTATGGTGTAGAAAATGTTTGGACTACCCTCACTTAAAATTAAAACAAACCACATCCAGGGGTACGACTCACCCATACCATTCATACCCTAGGGTACGAGTGGTACCCCAATTTGTACCCCAGACCATGCCAAGACCCGACCTATTTATTTCTATATGACTCACACCTCCCTACTTATACCTTAAGTTGTATGAGTGGTATGATTAATCGTACTCACCAACCATACCATTGGCATATTCTACAAGACTAAGACAATCATATACCATACGACTTGCCTTGTACCACACGTATCTTCCTTTATGATTTGTACCAAGAGGAATCATATCTTGGGTAGTAGCTACACCAGACACACTACCTATCATATGATCAAACCCTCAAGCTAACCTACGAGTCATATTCAAGGTACGATTGGTACTCTTGAGTCATACTAAGTCCAGTAAGTCTAAAACTAAGAAAATTTTTCAAGGGTCCTATTCCTAAGGTATTTCATAGGGGAAAAGAAGAGGGAGAGTGACATTTGCCAAGGTTGAAGATCAAGTATCTCCCAACTGGCCTATTATAGGTTAGTATCACCTTCTTCATCCAAGAATAATTTCAAGAAGGTAAAGGCATGAAATGAGAAAGTAATAAAACAGGAGATGACAGCAGTAGTTAGAGGTATACCTACCACCTGTGTTTGTTGAGGGTATTCAACAAGGTTTTTTTTTCAAAGTGGATTGGATACTAATGAAACCAGTCCCACTATGTTTTTCTAGGTTTTGAATGCTCATCCTACTACCACCTTAGTGCCTAGAGATGTGGCTTTAGGGAATAGATTTTTTCTACATCTTATTTTGGGTTCTTTTATGATTAAGAGTTAACATGTGTTGTTTGAATAAGTTTGTAAAACTTAAAACTTTTTTATTTTATAGTGCTGAGACTGATGATACTTTTGAGTTCATCAGTAATTGATATAAAATGTTACACATGTTGGGGATCGTGAATTTGCATAGGCTAATTTCAATACTTTCTAATAGTAAGGGATGCAAAGTAGTAGTAGAGAGCCTTTGTAGAGTGTCAGTCACTAGCATTACCTCCATTAATTTGGGCTCAGTTACATGCCTTATTTTTTTTGAGAAGTAAGTGCCCTTGACCCTTTGTGGCCATAAAAAGTATGAGTTTCTATATATTGAGTAGGGAAGTATGTCAATTATAGTCTATAAGACTAAGTTCCATGCCTTATCACACTATGCTAACCTATTATTGGGCACTGAGGAGGAGAGGATATTCTTATTTATTAAGATCTTAACACTGATCTTTAGGTATAATATGTTCACATGAATTTTATAAGGAAGAGTTAAATAAGGTGTTTGATTATGTGAATATCTTGAGGGGTTAAATAGGTTGGTCAAGATAAGACATTTGCCAAGAGGTCCCGAAATGCAGGTAACTTTAGTAGTTCTCATTCCAAGGGTCACAGTCAGTAAGCCTATCCACCCCAGCCCATTTAGTTAGCATTTCTAATTGATGACATAGGTCCCACAAGGGCATCTTTTGAACCCCTGTTATAAGAGGCAAGGGGGATCTTTACTATTCTGCCAATTAACTTTCTTATGAGCAGCGTTATTATAATTATGGCATTGTTGATTACTTTAAGAGTGAGTGCCCTGTGAGATATTCAGGAAGCCTAAAAAAACCATAATTTTGGGCTATTATTTGAGTAGGAAAAAATAGAGGTGGTAATGGAAGGGGTCATCCACAAGGTGTATGGGATAATCGCCAACACAGTAGGGGTGGTCTTAGAAGTTATGGTGCAAAGAGAGGGGGTTATTAACTAGCAGAGAGTTAGACCAGATTGATAACCAAGCACACTATTATGTCTTTTTAAGAAATTCTAATACTAACGCTTCTGATTTGGTTAATGTAGGTACTATTTATAATACCCCATATCTTTTCCAGCCTCTATGTAATATATGACTCATGATCCTCAGTAATACCCTAGTGTACTAGTCATATGTTGGGCTCATACCTAAGTTAGTATAACATGTTGAACATTCTATCACGGGTAAGACTTGGCCACACGGGTCTTCAAAAAGGGTACGAGTCATATAAACCAAGCCACATGAACATCAGTGTTGATCCATTGAGGTTATGTCAAGAATATGTGAGGGGCTATGTAACACCCCCAATTCGCTGAACCGGAATGCTACACGGTGCTCATGACCCCGAGGGACCACAAGCTAACCCATGATTGATATCAGTACCTGTACAATGCAAATCATGATATAATAATGCGGAATACATAGAACTATAAGGCTATAAGGTTCAACTGAATACAATCACGTGGGTGAAAATACCCAAAACAACTCAATCTGAACGTAAATCTGAACATAAATCTGAAAGCCTCTAAACTGTCTGAATAAGGAGTTGAAGGAACATATCTCCAACTAAATCCATAAAATTGAACTGAAAAAATAAATAAATGAAGCAAATCATATTTTCCTCTAATCAATGAGGACTCACTGTGTCTCTGCGACTAGAATGCTACCGCTACTGCTGGGCTGGAGCTCGTGTCTCAGAACCTATGGTGTAACTTGAAAAGAAAGAACCATAGCACAAATGCGCCAGCACAACTGGAGTATTGAGTATACGAGGAAGGTAGGCTAAACATAAAGGGTTTCATGTATGAACAACACTGACTGACTAATATGAACATGGGAGTGCAAAAACATATATATAGAAACTAGGATCGTGAATACATGATAGCATGACCTGTAAGCTAATACATGGTTTACTAATAACTGTTATGACTGATACTGAAACTGATAACATGGATGACTGTATCTTACAGTCTTGTATATACTAAAATCTGAAGAACACCCTGAGTTCTTTTACTGAGACTCATACTGAAACTATGGGAAGTAGTGTTTAACCGACATGCCCCATGTATGCCGTTATGGCTAAGATGGGGTCCAATTTCTGCCCCGACTGGAGGGGTATCAATACCGTACCATGGGTAAGGACAGCCTGTGAGTGACCCTTATCTGGCGGGTACTCAATGAGAACGGTGGGAACCCTAAATTGACGGGTTAAGCCACCTCATCAACCCTAATCTGATGGGTTAAGATATCTCAACCTACGCTTGCTACGTAGTTCTAGAACACAAGGATGACTACTAAGAATCATACCCTGATTTAGTGGGTGAGTTCCCTTCCTTGGGTTCACTCGGTGCTAACCTCTTCTCCTATTTGGAGGAATTGAACATGAATAACTGACTGTGCATGACTTAATCTTACTGAATTCCGTTGACTGGCAGAATGTTACTGATATCTGACAACTGACTAAGATCATGAGGCTTTCTTGAGTCACATGACTGACTGAAGTCTATGGAATCATAGCTTGAGTTCAGATATCATGAAACATGATATGGATCTAGGCACACAACTATAGTTTTTGGGTACAAGTACCCCCAGGACTCGATGGAAGGAAACTAACACACATGACTGACTTGATCATAAGAGTAGAGTCCATAATTTATAGTATCATAAGTAGGGATCTCATACTAAGCATGATTATCAACAATGTATTGCATGGAAAGGATTTCATATCACATGGAAGTACTTGCACAAATCTTAATGTCATGTTCATTATATAATCATATTGGCAACACATACCAATAGCATGGAAGTTTATGTGGATTGCATGGTTATCATACATCTTGTTCATAAGTAGGATTTGTAAGTAAACATAGCATAATCTCATAAGAATAGTTCATGAGTATTCCAACAACATTACAAGACACATTATCAACATAGAAGTCTTTGGAACGTAAGGGCATATCATGAATCCTTCACTTAGTCACAATTTAGCTACATTGCGTGATTTCTAGTTTCTTAGGCATTTTATCAAACACCTTACATGTACATCTTAAGCATAGATGAAATCATCAAATTATACATCATGAACTACCAAATTTACATGTTTCCAACTCATATGATATCATGAATTCATAAAAACATATAAAGATTCCATCTTGGGAATCACCCAATATCAACAACATGATCATCAACACCCAACAATATAGAAATCATACTTTATAATGAAAAAGAGGGTTTTTGAGCTTTATGGATAAAAGGGATCCTTAAATCAACTCATGCATACTATTATATAGCAAAACAAACAAGCATCAACATGGGTATGATCATATCACCACAATCAACCAAGCTTTGGTATTTTAAAGATTGATTCTTGAACTCCACGGAAAAAAGGAATCCGTGGATGAACACTACGCATACCTTAGAAGGAAGGTTCTACATGATTGACGGGGGAATTTCCTTGAAATCGCATCTTCACGCTTAATAATGCAACCCTAGTTTTTTTTCTCCTTTAGTGCTCTTTGATGATGAGCTTTGAGATAAAAATAGGGTTGTAATATGTTTAGAAGCTATATATTTCGTAGGGTTAAGTTTAGGGACGTTTAAGGAGTATTTAAAGACTTAGGCGGAGTGTTTTTGACACCTGGAATTGACACCTGGAATTGACTTAGGCGGTGCCCAAGTGATCGCCTATGCTTGGTTTGGGCGGCGCCTAACCAATCTCCTATGCTTGGGTTGGGCGGCGCCTAACCAATCGCCTATGCTTACTGTCTCTCATGAAAATGGGCATAACTTTTTGGTCGAGTATTGGATTAAGGCGAAATTGGTATCGTTGGAAAGCTAATTTGATTATATAAAATTTGGTGGGTCTAAATCAGCCAAAATACCATATTAACACAGAGTTATACTCATTCAAAGATGACCCTTGCAAAATCAAACACTAAAACTTGATGGATTCAAAAACCCTTAGCTTGTATTACCTTAAGTGACTTATATGAACATGCTTAATGCATCATAAGCTATCCTATCACTAGGATATTCATGGTAAGTCATGTACTCAAGTATGAATCACAGGATAGGAGATTTTATACATAGGAATACTTATTCAATTCCTAACTTAGAAACATGCGGTGTATTACAGGGTATCTAGTCATATATAGAGGTACGACTTGTATAGAGAGAAGTCATATCAATAACAATGTTGGTTTCAAAAGTTATCCATTCATCTTACGATTGACTTTACTAATCGTATTGGCATCTTATGAGTTAGAACTATGACTTGTATCCAGAGCAGTACACGTTCTTTGAAATTTTCCAAGCTTACAAGTCAGCAGTCCAGTCGTACCCTAACATACCAGTCGTAAGGTTGACTCCTACTGACTGGGAACATAATTTTCTAGGAATAGGATTTTCTGCATATTTTTCTTGGGGATTTTGTATTTTTCCCCACTTCCTTAAAAGCCAAACCCATGTTGTTTTGGCTTCACAAGAGGTGGTATAAAAGGACCTAAATCCCTAATTTACATAATTAAACATCAATTCATTAAATAGAACCATGAGAAAGTGATTTCTTCATCTTTCCTAAGTAGCTAGGGTTTCTCAAGGTTAACAACAACTTCAAAGAAATTACCCTCAAAGCTTCTACTTTAGGTATGTAGGATGTTCATCCATGGGTCTGTTTCACCCATGGAGACCAAAAACCTTCTTTTCAACTAAAGCATGGATTTTTCTCTCATTATGGAGTTTTTGAATGTTCAAGATAGTTTAATTTCATGTATTTCCATGGTAATTGAACTCAATACATGTCCATGTATGTTTCCATGAAAATTCATGTTATCTTATGCTTCAAGTTCCAATTTCTCATGTCAATATCCTAGTGAATTTCATTTTATAATATTGAATTATAAATTTAGCCATGTAACTATGTTTTTTTCCTTATACCTAACACATTCTAATGTTCAAGTTCATGATTCTCACATGCTTGATGAAATGTCTATATTTTGAGTTTCCAAACGATGATTCCATACTATAGTTTTAAGACATAATATTGTATTTTATGATCATTTATTGTTGGAGGGTTATGACCACCTAATACATGTCTTTTGCATGATTTTAAATCTTTTAAGTAATGATTTTAGTTAAACTATGAATATTATCATTTACTCAGTTGTTATGATCATGATGATCAATGTTTGTTTTTATGTTTAGTTGAGTTTAGTTCATTCCATTACCAGTGTTAGTTTAGTTGGGAGTAGGATATAGCACCGAGCGAACCTAGGGATAGGGGATCACCTGCCAGTAGAAGGTGTGACCCTTAGTAGCAATCCTTGAGTTACAAAACTACATAGCCAGTGTAGGTTTAAAATATCTTTCTACTAGTTGAGGGTTGACACATATTTCACGAGAGCACCTGATAGTAGATGGCGACTCTTTAATCCTTTGGGACACCAGTTTAGTGGATCCACAAAGCTAGTGTTAGTATCCATGGCATGGTACTGACACCCTTCAAAATGGGGTTACAGGTTGGACCCTGATTAGCTCAAATTGGGGCATATCGATTATATAACACCCCCATAGTCTCAGTATAGTAATTAGTGTATTTCAGTTCAGGTTTTCTTGATCAAGAATACAGTTTTTTAGTTATTCAGTAACACAACTTTCAGTCTTTCAGATTATAGATTATCTTAGAATCATGTTTATGCTTTGTCATGCATTCTCATATATTACTTGTTTATGCATTATGCTCAAATACCTTATGTATTTCAGCCAGTCCTCATCTTATATACCAGTATATTCAAAGTACTGGCCATATACTTTTCTCTGCAGTATGTTGTCTTATATCATAGGTTTTGAGGAACCATTTTCAAACCGCTCTTAGACAACTCAACATTACTCAGTAGCAATAGTGGTGAGTCCTCAATCCATCAAGGAAATGATTTGTTTATTTTAGTTATTTCACTACTTTTTCATATTTAGTTAGTCAGAGTTAGTTGGGCGTTTGTCCCTTCAACTCCTCATGATGTTTAGAGGCTTTCAGAAAATCAGTTAGACAGTCTATTAGTTATTTCAGTTTTAATAGTTATTTCAGATAAATAGTTTGGTTTCTAGTATTTTAGTAGATACTTCAGACATACTTTGCTTTTTATTCCAATATTTAATTTTTAAGTACCTTATTAGTGTATCTTCTGCTAATGTATTATTTTATAGTATTACTTAGTGCTCACAGCAGGTACCAATTTATGGGTTAGCTTGTGGTCACTTGTGATCATAAGCGCTGTTGTCACGACTAGGGGTAGCCTTGGGTCTTAACAAAACTTAGTATCAGAGCCTAAGTTTGTAAAGTATTCCAGGGAGTCTGAAAGCCGTATTGAGTAGAGTCTTGTGCATGGGTGTAAAGCGCGCCATATTTATGGATAAGAGGCTATGAAAGTTTTAGGAAAGTTTTCCTTATTTCAGTGTTTATGTTGTGTGAAGAAGCATGATCTCTATTTAAAACTCCCTTTATAACTTATCCTTCATTTCATGTATAGAAAATACCTCCCAAAAGAAATAAATGGAAGAAAGAACGAGGATCAGCATGCACCCCTACCTATTTAAGAAGATACCCTAAATGAACATGTCTCCCACACCGAATTTAGGGCTTCTTTCATGACCTTTACCTACTCCGTAGCTGCCTAAAACAACTAACATGCTATTTCCCCAGCCAAGCAGTGGCAAATACATCTACAGTTAGGATTTGAAATTTTACTCTGATGAATCCCCATTTGTTTTTGGGATCCAAGTCTGAGGAGGATCTATAGGAGTTTTAAGATATGGTTCAAAAAGTAACAGATATCATGGGTGTCACTTCGTGTAAAAGTGTAGAGTTGGTTGCATATCAGTTACAGGATGTAGCTCACACCTGGTTTACGCAATGGAGGGAAGACCATGGTGTTGATGCATAACCAAGAGAGTAGGAGAAGTTTTCCACAACTTTCTTAGACATGTTCTTTCCATTAGAGTTAAGGAAGGCTAAGGTTAAAGAGTTTATAAATTTGAAGTAGGGTAATATGAGTGTAAAGGAGTACTCACTTAATTTTACTCAGTTTGTGAGGTATGCTCCTACAATGGTGGCAGGAGATAGGTCTAGAATGAGTAAGTTTGTGTTTGGTATACCTGATAGTATGGTTAAGAAATGTAGGACTATTATGTTGATTAAGGAGATAGAACTATATATGCTTATGGTTCATACTCAGCAGATTAAGAAGGAAAAGTGTAAGAAGAAAGAAAGAGAGAGAGAGAATAAGTAGGCCAGAACAAGTATTTTTAACTTTTCTCAGCCAAATTCAGAAGGTGGTAACCTTCTTAGTTTTGTCATAAATTTTCAATCCCATATCCATCTTCAGCTAGTACATCAGTGCCTAAGTTTAGAAAAGTCGAGATAGAGCACCAGACTCTAATTTCTATAGTATTATGTATAGTAGGCATACCAATCTATTCTATAAGAAGTATAGTAGGCATTACCAAGGTGAGTGTAAAGCTGGTAGTGATGGGTGTTTAGGATATGGCAATCCAGGCCATAAGGTCAGGGATTTCCTGAGGGCTGATCAACAGGGTAAGTCCAATCGTTCTTTAGCTCCAGCAGGTTGCCCGACTCAGCAGGGTGCTACTTCCAGTGCCACTAGTGGGCAACGTTAGAATAGGTTGTATGCACTCCAAACTCAGCATGATCTAAAAAGTTCTCCTGATGTGGCTACGGGTACGTCATAAGATTTTCGTCTTCATGTCTATGCATTGTTAGATCCTGAAGCTTTAATTTATTTTGTAACTCCTTATATAGCCATTAATTTTGGCGTCAGTCTTGAAATGTTAGTATATCCTATCACAATGTCTACCCCAGTGGGTAAATTTATTATAGCCACACGAGTATACAAAAATTGCCCGGTCATAGTATCTTAGAAAATTACCTCAGTTGATCTCTTAGAGTTAGAGATAACCAATTTTGATTTCATTCTCAGCATGGATTGGATCCATTGATCCCATGCCTTAGGTGAATGTAAAAATAGAGTCGTTAAGTTCAGTTTCCCAATAAAACAGTCATTGAATAGAGGGTTAATACTTCAGTGCTTAAGGGTCAGGTTGTTTCTTATCTTAAATCAAGAAAGATGATAGCTAAAGTGTGTGTTTACCATCTTTATCATGTCAAAGACTCTAGTTCTATGACTCTAAATCTCTAGTCAATTTCAATGGTAAGGGAATTTCTATCTATGTTCCTTGAGGATCTTCCCAGAGATCCTCTTGAAAGGGAAATTGACTTTGGAATAGATCTCCTTCTAGATACCCAACCTATCTCTATTGTATCTTACCAAATGGATCCAGATGAGCTTAAGGAGTTGAAGAACATTTAGGAGACCTCTTACATAAAGGTTTTATTAGGCCGAGTGTTTCTCCATGGGGTACTTCAGTCTTATTCATGCGTAAGAAAGATGATATTCTCAGAATGTGCATCGACTATCATCAGTTGTAAAAAGTTACAATAATGAATAAGTATCCACTCCCTGAATTAATGACTTGTTCAACCAACTTCAAGGTTCCAGTTATTTCTCTAAGATAGACTTTAAATACGGATATCATCAGCTTAGAGAATATGATATTTCGAAGACAACTTTCATAACTCGGTATAGTCACTTTGAATTCCTAGTTATGTCTTTTGGACTAATGAATTCCCCTGTATCTTTCATGGATTTTATGAATACGGTGTTCAAATAGTACTTAGACATGTTCATCATAATATTCATTAATGATATCCTTGTCTATTCCCGTAGTGGGAATGATTATGTAGACCATTTGAGAATTGTGTTTATACCCTTAGAGCTTATCAGTTGTTCACCAAATTTAGTAAGTCTGAATTTTGGCTGAGATCATTAGCTTTTCTTAGAAATATTATTTTCAGTGATGGCATTAGAGTTGGCTCTCAAAAGACCAAAGTAGTGAGAAATTGGCCTAGACCTATCTCTCCATCAGACATAAAGAGTTTCTCAGGTTTGAATGGCTATTACAGGTGGTTTGTTGAAGGATTTTCTTCTATTGCATTCCCTATGTCTCGATTGACGTAGAAGAAAGTCAAATTTTAGTGGTCAGATTCTTACGAGAATAGTTTTCAAGAGATGAAGACTCGACTCACTTTTGCTCTAGTTTTGACTTTACTAGATGTTTTAGATCGATTTATAGTTTACTGTTATGATTCCAGAGTTTTTTTTGGTTGTGTTTTGATGCTAAGAGACAAGGTCATAGCCTATGACTCTAGGCAGCTTAAACTCCATGACAAAAATTATCATACCCATGATCTTGAGTTGGCAGCTATTGTTTTTGCTTTAAAATTTTTTTGACATTATTAATATGGAGTTCATTTTGATGTGTTCACTAATCAGAAGAGTTTACAGTACACGTTCACGCAGAAAGATCTAAATATTTATAAGAGAAGGTGGCTTGAGTTGTTAAAAGATTATGATATGAGTGTGTTGTATCATCCAGTCAAGGCCAATGTAGTGGCAGATTCCCTTCGTAGATTGATTATGGGAAGTGTTGCTCATGTTGAGGGAGATAAGAAGAAGTTAGTCAGTAAGGTTCATCATCTTGCTAGATTAAGTGTTCGGATGGTTGAATTAGCTAAGGTTAGTATATGGGTTCAGAGTGGTTTGGAATCTTCATTGATTATTGAAGTTAAAGAAAAGCAGGACAGATATCCTAGTTTGGTTGAGTTAAAGTAGACAGTAAGAGATGAAGATTGAGGTTTTCTCCTAAGTAGGAGATGGTTTGCTTCGTTGACAGGGTAAATTATGTGTTATGTGTGTTAATGGTTTAAAGTAGTGGATCTTAGTGGAAGTGAATGGTGTGTAGTATTCTATTTACCCAGGAGCCACTAAGATGTATTGCGATTTTTGGGAAATCTATTGGTAGAGTGGTATGAAGAAGGATATTATAGGGTTTGTGGCTAAGTGTCCTAATTGTCAATAGGTCAAGGTTGAGAACCAAAGGCCTAGTGGTACATTACAGGAGTTTAGCATCCTCACTTAGAAGTGGGAAGTGGAGAACATGTATTTGGTGATAGGGTTGCCTCGTACGCATCGTCAACATGATTTGATATGGGTCATTGTCGATAGAATGACCAAATCAGCTTATTATTTGCCAGTTCATACTTTATACTCAGCTAATAATTATGCCAAGATTTATATTAGGGAGTTGGTTAACTTGCATGGGACTTCATTATCTATTATATTAGATAGAGGCACTTAGTTTACCTCTCTATTTTAGAAGGCTTTTCAGAAAGGTCTTGGTACCCAAGTTCATCTCAATACATCTTTTCATCCTCAGACAGATGGTTAGGCAGAGAGGACTATTCAGACCTCATAGGATATGTTAAGGGCATATGCTATTGACATTAAAGGTAGTTAGAATGACCACTTACATTTGATTGAGTTTGCTACAATAACATGACTCCAGTATTTCGATGTCTCCATTCGAGGCTCTATATAATAGGAGATGTAAATCTCCTATTGGTTGGTTTGAGGTTTGTGAAGTTCTTATATAGAGAAATATTTAGTGTTTGATGTGATGGAGAAAGTTCAGTTGATACGAGAGAGGCTGAAGACAACCCAAAGCCATCAAAAATCTTATGCAGATATGAGGAAAAAAGATCTTGAGTTTGTGGTTGGTGATTTGGTCTATTTAAAGATTTCACCTATGAAGGGAGTAAAGAGATTTGGTAAGAAGAGAAAAATTAGTCCCTACTATGTTGGTTCATATAGAATCTTAAGTCATTTTGGGAAAGTTGCTTATCAGCTAGAGTTGTCTACAGATCTGACGTCACTACATCTAGTATTTCATGTTTCTTTGTTGAAGAAATATATTGGTGATTCAGCGGTACTTGTTCCTTTAGAAGATATGGACGTTAAGCATAGCCTTTCCTATAAAGAAGTTTTAGTTGAATCCTTGATCGTCAGATTCATAGGCTAAGGAATAAGGAAATTCCCTTGGTTAATGTTCTTTAGCAGAATCAGTCTGTTGAGGGAGCTACTTGGGAAGCAGAAGCAGATGTGCAAACAAAGTTCCATCACCTTTTCTCTGCAAACCCAGATTCAGCTTGAGGTAACGATCTTCTTTAGATTGAGTCTTTTCTGTTCTTAGTTTAAACTATATAACCAACCTTATCTCATTGCTTCCATTCATAAAATCAGTTCAGTTCATGTATCATATTTCAGACTCAGTTATGTAATTATATTTCAAGTCATGCATGTTCAGTATAAGATCTCATTTTTTTAGTGGTCTCAGTCTAACTAGTCTCATTAGAGGATGAATGTTCCCAAGGGGAGATATTGTAATACCCCATATCTTTTTTGATCTTTATGCAAATATGACACATAATCCTCAATTGTACCCCAGTGTGCAAGTCATATATTGGACTCGTACCTAAGTCAGTGTAACATATTAAATATTCTCTCATGGGTATGACTTCACTCCATAGGTCTTCATGAAGGTTACAAGTCATATGAACACAACCATATTGTAACACCCCGAAAATGGGTCCCGAGAAGTCACACAATGCTCAAGACTGCGAGTAGACTCAAGCTAACCCTGTAAGCCTTCTACTAAATCTGAAGCTGATAATAAAAAAATATAGATATATAATCAAAGCTAACATGCGGAATTCTATTTGAGCTAAGCTAAAATTATCTTAACATGATATCTAAAATACTAGACATAAAAGTCTGGACATTCAATGCTGGAAATCTGAATCACAACTAGCAGTTTGACAAGCCTCTACTACTAATAACTAGAGAGCCACTGGGAAAAGTCCCCAGCTGACTCAAACTGACTGAAAATACTGAATCAACGACTATAATAAGCTTAAAAACTAAATAACTAGGCCCCTAATCAATGAGGACTCACCAACCATCAGGATGTAGATGGAGATACTCAAAATGACTCACACTGCTGAAATTGAGCACCTGAACCTACATTATGAGATAATGTAGCACATAGACGTATATGTGGATCAGTACTTATGGAGTGTACTAAGTATATGAGGATGAATGCATAAGTAAAATAATAAATCAACATTAGTGTATATTTACAAAAGAATGCATGCTAAGTGTAGATGACTCACAATAGCTTGAATAACTGAAAACTGAGAATCATGACCATGAATAATAAAGCATACTGTATAAATCTAGTGAGTTACAACACTTAGTTCTAAGAACTATACTTGTATTCTATCTTGAAATCATACTTTCTAGTGTAGAAAAGACTCACTTTTATATCTGTAAACTGAAAGCTGAAGTGTTATAACCAATGTCTTATATAAAGTAATATCTGATTAAAATTGTAAGCCTTTACACTTAGTTTCTAAAAACTATTTTGTTATTCTTTTCTGTAGTTTTTTCTAATAGGGAGGTTCTTCTAACTGATATACACTATGTGAGATATCATAGTGTCCAACGTCTAGTTCTGTTATGGGAAAACCTCGCATTGGGAGAGGTATCATACTCTTGCCAAGGAGTATAACCTAATCTAAGTGGTCACATCTATATCTATCATCCATATAGAAATAGGAATAATCTGATAATCTGAACCTACATTGGCTTATAGTTCTAGGGCATGAGAATATACCAACTCGATGCTAAATACTACTCCCTTTAATCTGTACTCTCATTCTATTGGAGATCCACTTTTAAAACTAGCATAAGGGTTCATAATGAATACCTATTTATGCATCTATCCATTTCAAACTATAAGCCAAGCTAAATCTATTTTTTGTAGATCGTAATAAAACTGTAAAGTGGATTCCATATCTTAACTGAGGATCGAAAGATCAAATCTTTATAAAAATCTAAAAATAACTAATTATAGGATGCTTAAAGAATTTTCATTCTTGAAATATCAATGTTAAACTAGGGCTTAACAACCTATGCATCAAATTCATGTCAAATCATATAAAGTTCATGCTTGATAATGAAAATATTGATAATTTAATTCTAAATTTTGAAATTACTACAATACAGATAAAAAATACTAAAGTAGACATGCAATTCAACATTGAAATCTCTCAAAATCTCATAATCTTTAAATAGTAATAAGTGGGTATAAACCCTAAAATGAAACTCATATAATTTCATATAAAATTCAACTTTAAAACTAATTTTGGGCAAAAGATGAAAGAATTATCCTTGTATAAAATCCCACACACCTTAATAGATGAATGGATGAAGAAACTTGAACTTTGAGTTCTTATTTGCGCTCTTGAAGATTGTTTCTTGAATATCTTGAATTGAAAATCTTGAATTTTTGGTTGTCTCAGAAAAAGAATGGTGGAATTTGGATTTCTTGAGGTTCAAGTTTTGAGGTTCTAGGGTTTTTTTGGAGAGTAATTTGATGAAAAGTTAGCATATAATGGTTAGAATAGGTTAAATCTTGTGATTTACATGATTTAGGGGTCTTGGAAAATGACTAGGTTGCCCTTTGGAAAAATTAACTTGGAACTGGAAACATGATTTTTGGCCTCAGCGCAATGCGCCACAATCGGGGTGGCTTACTAACAAAAAGGAAAATTTCCATTTTGGGCTCTGGCGTGATACGCCATAATTGCATTGTATCACTGAAAAAGGACGAGTGCCATTTTGCACTCCACCTCAACGTGGTGTCTGTCCTATCGAGAATTGTGACATGATACTGGCTAATTGCGGTGAGCTACTGGAAAGGGACGAACAGAAATTTGGACTTCACTGTGACATTTGCTAATCATGGTGGCTCACTAGTAATCAGACCATTGTGATTCTGCACCTTATCGTGATACGGTGATATCACTGTGCTCAACTATTTTTCTCTAAAATCGCCATAGCTTCTCAACTTAGTATCAGATTAAGGCAAAATTGGTATCGTTGTAAAGCTGGTTCAATATATTTTTAAAGTTGGCCTTTGACGTTCTAGGAGCTAAATTGTGCTAGGAAAAGTATGGGTTATTACACAGATCGAGATAAGTGTTAATAAGGTTCTGTCTAGGATATGAGAGGGGGTATCTAGTTGTATATAAAGGTACAACTCGTATAGAGAGAAGTCATATCAATAACAGTGTTGGTTTCCTAAGTTGTCAGTTAATCTTATGAGTGACTTGACCAATTGTATAGGAATCTTATGAATTGGAACTACGTCTCATATCTAGACGTGTACATGTTCTTTCAAATCTGCTAAGCTTACGAGTCAGCAATATAGTCATACCCTAATATACAAGTTGTAAGGTCAACTCTTACCGACTAGGAACACGATATTCTGCATATTTTTCTAGGGGATTTTATGTCTTTCCCCACTCCCTTAAAAGCCAAACCCATGTCATTTTCATTTCATAAGGGGTGGTATAAAAGGCTCCAAATCTCCAATTTACATCATTAAATATCAGTTTACTAAATTGAATCAATAGAGCATGGTTTCTTCATCTTCCCCAAGTAGCTAAGGTTTCTCAAGGTCAAGAACAACTTCAAAGAAATTTCCCCAAAGCTTCCACTTCAGGTATGTGGGATATTCATCCATGGGTCTCTTTCATCCACGGAGACCAAAAACATTCTTTTCAATTAAAGTATGGATTTTTATCTTATTATGATTTTTTTGTATGTTCAAAATGGTTTAATCTCATGTCTTTCCTTGTTAATTGAACTCAGAACTCAATTCATGTCCATGTTTCATTCCATGAAAAGTCAAGTTCTCTCATTCTTGAAGTTCCAATTTCTTATGTCAATATCCAAGTGAATTTTATGTTATAATATTGAATTGTAAATATAACTATGTAATTATGTTGTTTTCCTCATATGTAACACATTTTAATGTTCAAGTTCATGATTCTCACATGTTTAATGAAATGACTATATTTTGAGTCTTGGAACTATTATTCCATACTATAGTTTTAAGCCTTAATAATGTATTTTATGATCATTCAGTGCTAGCGGGTTATGAACACCCGATACCTACATGTTTTATATGATTTTGAATCTTTCAAGTGATGATTTTCGTTAAACCATGAATATTTTCATTTACTCAGTTGTTATGATCATGATGAGCAATGATAGTTCTTCAGTTGAATTTAGTTCAGTCTACTACCAGTGTCAGTTTAGTTGGGAGTAGAATTTAGCAGCGAGTGAACCCAAGGATGAGGACTCACCTACCAGTAGAGGGTGTGGCCCTTCATAGCAATCCCTGAGTTCTAGAACTACATAGCCAACGTAGGTTTGAGATGTCTTCCTACTATTTGAGGGTTGACACATATCTCATAGGATCACCTGCCAGTAGAGGATGACTCCTTAGTCCCTTGGGACAATAATTTAGTGGATCCACACAACTAGTGTTAGTACCCATGGCATGGTACTACACCCTTCAAACTAGGTTACAGGTTGGACCTTGATTATCTCAGATTGGGGCGTGTCGATTATATGATAACTCCCACAGTCTCATACAGTAATCAGTGTATTTTAGTTCAGGTTTACTTGACCAAGTGTATAGATTTTTAATTATTCAGTTATATAACTTTCAGTCTGTTAGATTATAGATTATCTCAGAACCATGTTTATGCTTGGTATTACATTCTCATTTATTACATGTTCATGCATTAATGCTCAGATACCTCATGTATTTTAGCCAGTCCTTGTCTCATAAATCAATACATTCAAAGTACTGACTACATACTTTTCTTTGTGCTATGTGTCTTATAACATAGGTTCGAATGCACCATTTCCCGATAGCTCTTAGATAATTCAGCGTTACTTAGCAGTAGTAGTAGTGATTCCTCATCCATTAAGGACTTGATTTATTTATTTAAGTTATTTTAGGACTTCCTTATGTTTAGTCTATCGGAGTTAGTTGGGGGGTTTTCCATCAAATCCTCATGATATTTAGAGGCTTTCAAACAATGAGTCATATATTTTAGTATTAACAGTTGTTTCAGATAAATAGTTTGGTTTTCAGTATTTTATAAAATATTTTAGACATGCTTTGCTTCGTATTCCAGTATTCAGTTTTATAGTAACTTATCACTGTATCTTCCATTCATGTATTATATTACAGTATTACTCAATGCTCACAACATGTACCAGTTCATGGTCACTAGTGATCATAAGCACCATTGTCGTGACTAGGGGGTAGCCTCAGGTGGTGACACTATTCTAGTTTGTTACTGGATGGATTTTGTTTTATTTGATCTGGGGCCTACTTTTTCATATTTATTGGTTAAGTTTGATTTGGGTTTGAACTTTGTCTAGGATGTACTTGATTCTTCTATGCATAGTCTACTCTGGTTGGAGAGTTTGAGGTGGTGACCCATGTTTATCATTCTTGGTCTGTGTTATTTATCGATCTTCAAACTTGGGTAGACTTGATCATTTTAGACATATTGGATTTTGATATTATTTTGGGTATGACCTAGTTAGATTCATATAAAGTTATCTTGAACTTTAATTTTAAGGCAATGTCTCTAGCCATGCCTGGGATGGATAAACTAGTATGGGAGAGTGTGTACAAGGCCAAATCTATAAAAATCATATTTTTTATTTGAGATAAAAAGATAGTGGGAAGGGGATGTTCAGGCTTTCTGTATCATCTACATAATGTAAGTATGGGGTCTCTCTATTGAGGCAGTTCCAGTGGCTTCACAATTTTGAGAGGTATTTCCCCTGGAGTGAGCTAGTATGCCTCTAGCTAAGGATGGTAATTTTAATATTGAATTGTACTCAGGTACTCACCCAATTTCTATTACTCCTTATTCCATGGCTCTGACCAAGTCGAGAGAACACAAAACTCAATTGTATTAACTTCTAGATAATGGATTTATTTATCTAAGTTCTTAGCCTTGGGGGGCTCACCTGCCAATAGAGGGTGTGATACTTAGAAGCAGTCCCTGCATTCCAGAACTACGTAGCTAGCATAGGTTGAGACATCAACCTGCCAGTTGAGGGTTGATGAGGTGTTTTAACTTACCAGTTGAGGGTTCCACTATTCTTATTAGAGTACCAGCCAGATGAGGGTAACTCTTTAACTTGTCTTTACCTGTGGCATGATACTGACACCCTTCCAGCTGTGGTTATAGATTGAACACCAAATCTATTCAGAAATTAGGTATGTCGGTTAGATGATTACTTTCCACAATCTAAGTTTCATTCTCAGTATAGAACTCAGTTCAGTTCTACAGAATTGGGACTGTCAGATACAGTCACTCAGTATAAAAAATTCAGTTATCAGTAATCTCAAATATCAGTTAATTAGTATCATAAATCAATACTTAGCTTTAGTAAATTCCAGATACAATATACTCATATAAGCATAGTATTGCATACTTATTATTACAATAGTTTCAGTTATTTATGTACTCTTACTCAGTTATTCTATATCATTCAGTTAGTTATTGTTCATGCATATGAACCCTTGTATTCAGCCTTACCTCATCTAGCATACCAGTACATTCCATGTACTGACACATACTCTTTCTTTGTGCTATGATGTCTCATATTATAGGTTCCGACGCTCAGGTTCCTGACCATGCATAGATAGATTCAAATTCAACCAGCAGTGTCAGATTTAGTAGTAAGTCCTCATCTATCAAGGATATATTTTATTTTAGTATTTTAGTAGTTTGAGTTAGTTGGGGGCTTGTCCCATCAACTCCGCTTTCAGATAGTTCAGTTAGAGCCTTTTCAGACTAGACTATTTCAGACAGTATTAAGTATTTCAGATGTTTTCATCAGATGTTATATTTTATCAGTATTTTAGATTATGAACCTTATGACATTTCAGCCTATTTTCCAACATTATTTTAGCATTATTACTCAGTACTCATAGCAGATAACAGTCATGGGTTAGCTTGTGGTCCTTCGGGGTCATTAGCACCGTGTAGCATCTGGGGTATAAAGTTGGGGAATTATAAACTTGGTATCAGAGCCTAATGTTCAACAGAGTCCTAGGGAGTCTAAAATCTGCATCTAGTAGAGTCTTGTGCATGTGTGTGTAGCGCGCCACACATATGGACGAGAGGCTATGAGACGTTTTAGGAAAGTTTTTCGTTCCTTTTATATTCATATCGTGTGAGTGAGCATGAGCTCAAGTTAAACTCTCAGTCTAATTCATTTCTTTCTTCCATTTATACAACATGCCTCCAAAAAAAAATAGAAGAAGAACAAGAAACTAGTCAGCCCATCAGCCCGTTCAGGCAGATCGCTGGACGAGCATGTCTCCCATGCAAACTTCAGAGCTGCATTCACTACTCTAGCCAATTTTGTAGCTGCTCAGAATGAACGACTGACTACTGTTCAGGCCTACCTAGTGGACAATACTGCTGCATCTAGGATTCGAGACTTCACCCGAATGAATCCTCCCCTATTCTCAGGATCTAAGTCAAAAGTTGATCTACAGGAGTTCCTCAATCAGGTTTAGAAACTCACAGATATCATGGGAGTGACTTCTAGTTAGAGTGCTGAGTTAGACACCTATTAGCTGAAATATATGGCTTTTACATAGTTTAAGTAGTGTAAAGTAGATAGGGGCACAGATGTAGAGCCCATAGAGTGAGAAGAGCCCATAGATTCTTTCCCTTAAAGCTGAGAGAAGCCAAGGTGTTAGAGTTCATCAATCTTAGTTAAGGTAGCTTGAGTTTGAAAGAGTATTCCCTTAAGTTTACTAAGTTATATAGATATGATCCCTATGTAGTAGCAAACAGTAGGTCCATAATAAGAAAGTTCGTGTCTAGGGTGTCAGAAAGTATTACTAAGGAGTGCAGAATAATGATGTTAATTAAGGAGATGGAAAAATCTAGGTCATGGTTCATGATCAGTAGATAGAAGAGTCTAATAATAAGGAGAGAGAGAGAGAGAGAGAATGAGAGAGATACAACGGGTAGCTTTAATTTCACTCAGCCTAAGTGTAATACCCGTACTTTACCTAGCTTGAAATTTCCCCCCAAGAATGTTAGAAAATTACTTTGAAAGATTAATCCACTTTTATAGATGTGTTATTTTCAATATTTTCACTTTTTGTCATATGGTAAATTCCATAAGCTTTCCATCGATACCAAATTCGCCCAAATTTGACACCCGGGCGAAGAGTTAGAGCCTTTTTAGTGAGACAGTGTACCACCTGAGCCATTAGCTTGTCGCAGAGCCAACATAAATGTAACTATCAATTTCTAGTGTTGCTGCTATAGTGGCACGTTACTTCGAACTTCTAGGTCTCAGAAAAGGTGGCAACACGGTAGCTCTGCATCACGCCACCATGCAGATTCCCAATTGTCTAGTTCTAGTGACTTGGCGTGATAGTGGCGCGTTGCGCTAAGGATGAAAATCGAGAAATTTTCACAAGAATTAAAATACATATCCTAGGGTTAAAAGTGTCAATTTGCCTACCCTATATAAGCTCAAAAACATGGATTTGAGCCTCTATTACACCAAAATATACTCTATTCTCTCAAAATCCTCTCAAAAACACATTAGGTTTTTTTATAAAAGATTCAAGTTCAAAAATTTCCTTCGTCAATCTTCATGTATTTACGAACCAAAGTATGTGTAGTGTTCATTCATGGACTCTTTGCATCCATGAAGCCCAAGAATATCTTTTTCAACTTACAGTTTATGGATTTCTTTATGAGTTTTATGTTGGGTTTGTTTTGTTCATGTTGAGAATGATTAATTAAATTCTAATCTATGTTGGGTGATCAATTTTATGAGGAATTGATTAGTATAGATGTATATTCGTGTGAACTTATGATGAAATCCTATAATAATGAAATTAGAATTGAACCATGATGTCTAATTGTTGTACAACGTTGTTTACATATACTATGCCTACCATGTGTTTGATTGAATGCCTATATGAAGGAAAAGTGCCCAACTAGCATGATATTATGAAATCCCCATTTATGTACAAGTTTATGCATATCACATGTTTGATGAAGTGCTTCAATATATGAATTATGAATTTTGTTATTGGTCATGCATTCGAGTAAGTTATGTTATGTCAGTTTCTTTCCATCGAGTCCTGGGGGTACTTGTACCCGACAACTTAGCTGTGTTCCTAGAGCTATGTCATATTTTCATGATAATCCTAGCCAAGTCGCGTTCAATAGAACTCAGTTAGTCAGGTGACTCAGGAAATCTCAGAAATCTTAGTAATCTTAGTAGTTCAGTAACCTCTGTGATCTCAGTATTCCCAGTAAGTCTTAGTAACTTCAGTACTCTCAGTCAGTCCTCAAATCTTAGTAGCATTCCATCGATCAAAAGAACTCAGTAAATCTAATTTTAGCTCCACTAAATGATACTAGCAGTTAATCAGTCCAGTTTAGTTAATCAGTTCAGTGTCTATTCAGTTGGGAGTAGGATTCAGCACCGAGTGAATCTAAGGATGGGGACTCACCTGTTATTCAGTGGAGGGTGTGATCCTTAGAAACAATCCTTGTGCTCCAGAACTATGTAGCCATTGTAGGTTGAGATACAGAATACGTATTTAGGGATATATATATATACACATCTCATTTGGGTTACCTACTAGGAGGGGTTGACGGAAGAGCTCCCTGACAGTAAAGGTATACTCACAGTATGTCTTTACTTGTGGTATGGTATTGACACCCTTCTAGATGGGGTTACAGGTTGGACCCCACAAGTTCAGTTCTGGGGCATCTCGATTAGATTATTACCTCCTATAGTCTTAGTCAATCTCAATAGAAGAACTAAGATAGTTCTTCAGATTTTAGGACTGTCAGAAATAAGAAAATTCTGATACAGTACAAAACTCAGCTAGTTCTATCAGATTCAGGACTTTCAAATATAGTCATTCATGTTATCAGTTATATCAGTTATCAAAACTCATGTCATCAGTATTAATCTTTAGGATTGTCAGATATAGTCAACCAGACTAGTTCTTCATAATAAGAACTGTCAGAAATAGTTATTCATGTATCAGTAACATAGTATTAGTCCCTCAAATATCAGTAATTCTATGTTATTAGTAAACTTAGTAGTCAGAACTTAGCATTTAGTTCTATCACGATGTCAGTTACAGTTACGTATGCATGCATGTATTCTCAAGTTCATGTTAATCAGTCAGTTAGTATTGTTCATGCATATGAACCTATTGAATTAAGCCTGCCTCACTTGCATACCAGTACATTCAAAGTACCGACATATTTGCACTATGGTGTCTTATGCCATATGTTTAGAAGCACGATCTCCAGAGCATCAGTAACATCCAGTTTCGCAGTCAGAGTTAGCTGTGAGTCCTCATCCTTCAAGGACATAATGATTATAATACTATTTTAGCTTTCAATTTAATTCAGTTGTCGAAGTTAGTTGGGGACATGTCCCATCAACTTTTTTTCAGACAGTTTAGAGGCTTTCAGACTATAGCATGTCAGACAGTTACTTCAGTTTTGTTTTGGTATTTGTTGTACCATTTTCAGACATTGTTTTATTAGATGGTTATTCAGTCTTGAACCTTATGGCCTTACAACTTTTATTCAGTGCTTAGTTACAGATATCAGTCATGGGTTAGATTGTGGTCCTTCGGGGTCATAGGTATTGTGTAACATTTCGGGTACCAGATTCAGGGAGTTACAAACTTGGTATCATAGCCTAAGGTTAAATAGTGTCCTAGGAAGTCTAAAAAGCCACATATAGTAGAGTCTTGTAAATGCATGTGTCGTGCACCACACTTATGTGTAGGAGGCTATGAGATGTTTTAGGAACAGTTTCCCTTCTTTCATGGCTCAGGTCGTGCTATAGAAAGGTTCTCTAAGAACCTCATGTAGATTCTCCTCATGCTTCACTTATGCCAACTTTACCTTAATTTAAAGGTAACAGAAATGGTGATGCTCAAAGTCCTAGAGATAGGGCTTTCTCAAATAGTCCCTGCAGACAGTTAGTATGGGATTGCCCACAAGCTCAAAAGTATCCCATCAGTTCTGTTATGCTCCAAAGTTGTACATCTCTTATTCATGATCATGAGAACTCATATGTCATCAGATCCCTTCTTAGAATCCTATGATAGCATATGGACTAGAGTTAGAAGCATGAACTCAGGAGTTTAGCTGTAGTAGAGTTGGGATAACATTATCCAAGTTGAACAGATTATGTATTCATGGGGATAGATATACCAGAGTAAGTCATTAGGCTTGAAAAGTACAAGCTAGCACTTAATTTATTAATTTGATAGTAAATATGATGGTGTGGATGTGATTGAGGTGATGTGCTATTAGAAGTCTATGAATAAATAGAAGAAAATAATATGTTTAGTAAGGTAAGCATGTGTCGAACTGAGTATTAGTAGGTGATAATGATTGCAGTTTAGTTTAGAGTTTAGTAAAGTGCTCACACACTTTTGATGAAGGATTAAAGCTAAGGTAGAGATGATAGATCAAGTGACCGAGTAGGCTCTTAGATCCTAGTAGTAATGCCAGTTCATATAGAAAAGCAGTAAAGGAAGATGATTCCCGACCCATCCTTATCTCAATGTAAAGTTTGGTACTTCAGTAAGCATGATGCCTACGCATGCTTCACATCTCAGTTCCATGAACACAGCTTATATTCATACGCTTCCTAAAGAATCATGTATAATTCCAGTTCCCAGTATATGTAGTTTAGTTCTATTCCCCACAGTAATACAAATAATGTCCCACGAATGCAGAAAACTCCAAACTCAGGTCATACAGTTCATGAATCATGTACACATATCATGTTTTACAGTATACTCAGCTTCCATGGATCATTATACGCCTCTACTAATTAGTTAAATTCAGACTATGTTACGTATATCCTCAATTTATACCTCTTAGTGAATCCATGATATTTATATTCTATTCCTCAGGCCTCAGTCAAGCGTCGAGTTCAGTTAGTGTCCATTCATGCTTTATGTCCTCCTGATTTAACCCTTCAGTGAGCTCTCATTATGAAACTAGTGTAGTGGAGAGTAGTTGCTTAGAAGGGGGAGAGTGGATATTTCATATTAAGATAAGATTGTTGCATGCTTATTTTACATGAGGGTGTAGTGGTGAAGATAGGGTTAAATGTCATGTTAGTGTATAAGTAAATGGCTAGCAAGAGGTTGTATTTAGAAGATGGGAAAGTACAGAGTGTGAGTGTGTATTCGGATCCCTGACTTATGTCAACCCCAATTGTGTAATTATTAGAATTCAATTGCTATCTCAGTTACAGTTTAGTGTTCAGTACTCAGTAATCAATGTTTAGTCTCAGAATTAAGCACTTCAGTATCAGTATAAACCTTAGTTATCAGAAACCAGTATTCAGTCCTAATTATAGTTTTAGTTATGGTTATAGTCTTAATTACCATCTTATCTGTAATTTCAGTCCCAGTCCTAGTTCAGTAATTAGGTCGGTATATTAGTTCAATTTCGGGTTTACTCAACCATAGCGTACAATTAATAGCTACTCAGTTGTCAGCCTTCCAGTACCTCAGTTTACAAGACTATTCTAGAAATATATTGTACTCTTAGTGTTGCATTCTCAAATAATACAATTACCCTCAGTTCATGCTTAGTATCTTTTGTCAACTAGTCAGTCCTTATCTTCTATACATTATGCTCTGCAGTTGCAGTCCAGTTATTCAAGACTAAGTATAGTTCAGTCTTACACGCCTAGTATTCAGCTATCAGCTATCCATTTAATCAGATAAGTTAGTGTATTTATGCACTCGTATTCAACACCCATGTGAATCTTTTTAGTAGCCTCAGTTGTAGTGCAAGAGACTTAGTCATTTCATCTTAAATAGTGTTTGTAGGCCCTAACTCATCTTACTAAACTTTAGCCATGTGATGATTTTCTTATTCCGCTATCTTGTTCAGGCAAGGCCAAGATTTCCTTGCACCCTATAGTCATTAGAACTCTAGAGAAAGAGTGTTATAGAAACACTCTAATTGAGCATAATTTTTTAGCATGAGTTAGTCCATAAAACCAAAACGTCAATCTATTAGTCAGACGGACAAGTTTGCATGGTTTGGGTTTCCGTTTTGCATGGTTTGGGTTTCCGTCCTTTCTATCTAGATCTACTATCTTAAGCCTTATGAATGTTACAATTCTAAGATAAACCGACTAGATAGATGCAAGCTCAGCCCAATTCCTGTATCATGCTTTAGTTTCAGATCCCCGATATTTAGTTAAGACTCAGCTTGTAGATGCCTTGTGCATCGCTTTAGTTTTCTCAGCAACTCAGCCACGTAAGTATTCTTTGAGGGGCATAGCGTCCTAAGGGGGAGATACACTATAAATCCCCCAAGCTTTCATAACATAAGCATGCCAATCTCTTTTCACATAATGAATCCAGTTTGGAGTAAGGGGTACTCATAAGTTGACCCTCAAGCTCCAACTTCAGTGGTACTTCATGTATTTAAGACTCAGTTCAGTTCATGAAAATTAAGTTCACGCTCCACGTTTCAGTCTCATTTATGTCCTCATGTTCCCATTCATGCATACTTCTAGCATAATCATGGGGTCATCAGTGCCTTTCAGTCACGTAATAGTTTTCTTAAACTTACTCAGTTCCATGTTCAAACTACCATTACAAACTTGGTATTCAGTTCATGCTCAGATCCCCATTACAAACTTGGTACTAAGTACTCTTGCATATTCAGTCATGCATTCATATACCAGTTCATTCATGTAATCATGCATCAGACATGCATTCTCTCTGTGAGAAATTCAGTTCATCAAAAAATTCATTCATGTATTCATAAGTCAAATATCTATGTATCAGATATGCATGAATTCAGCTTATCAGTCATGAATCAGACATGCATGTTCACTATGTAATATTCAGCTCTGCAGTCATGTCAGTCATGAGATCATGTTCAATAGGTATGTCAGTTCATCTTCTCCCCTCTCACTCAATCTCATTCGAGGATGAATATTCTAAAGGGGTAGATATTGTAATACTCGTACTTTTCCTAGCTTGAAATATTTCCTCAAGAATGTTAGAAGCTTTCTTTGAAAGATGAATCCACTTTTATAGATGTGGTATTTTCAAGATTTTCACTTTTTATCATGTCTTAAATTCCATAAGCTTTCCATCGATACCAAATTTTCCTAAATTCGATATTCGGGCGAAGAGTTGGAGCCTTTTTAGTGAGATAGTGTATCACTTGAACCATCAACGCATTGTGGAGCCATCTTAAATGACAATTGTCAATTTCCAGTGTTGCTCCTCGATAGTAGTGCATCACACCAAACTTTCAGGTCTCAAACAAGGTGGCAACATGATAGCCCCGCATCGCGCCACCATGCAGATTCCCAATTGTCCAGTTCTAGTGACTTGGCGCGATAGTGGTGCATCATGCCAAGGATGAAAATCGGAAAATTTTCACAAGAATTAAAAGACGTGTCCTAGGGTTAAAAGTGTTAATTTCCCTACCCTATATAAGCTCAAAAACACGAATTTGAGCCTCCATTACACCAAAATATACTCTATTTTCTCAAAATCCTCTCAAGAACACATTAGGGTTTTTCATAGAAGATTCAAGTTAGAGAATTTACTCCATCTATCTTCGTGTATTTATGAACCAAGGTATGCGTAGTGTTCATTCAAGGACTCTTTACATCCATGATGCCCAAAAATCTCTTTTCCAGCTTCAAGTTTATGGATTTATTTATGAGTTTCATGTTGGATTTGTTTTGTTCATGTTGAGAATCATTAATTAAATTCTATTCCATGTTGGGTGATCAATTTTATGTGGAATTGATTAGTATAGATGTATATTCATGTGAACTTATGATTAAACCCTGTAATGATGAAATTAGAATTAAACCATGATGTCTAATTGTTGTACAATGTTGTTTCCATATACTATGCCTACTATGTGTTTGATTGAATACCTATATGAAGGAAAAGTGCCCAACTAGCATGATATTATGAAATACCCATTTATGTACAAGTTTATGCATATCACATGTTTGATGAAGTGCTTCAATAAATGAATTATGAATTGTGTTGTTGGTCATGTGTTTGAGTAAGTCATTTTATGTTAGTTTCTTTCCATCGAGTCCTGGGGATACTTGTACCCAACAACTTAGCTGTGTGCCTAGAGCCATGTCATATTTTCAAGATACTCTCAGATAAGTCACGATCTATAGAAATCAGTTAGTCAGGTGACTCAGGAAATCTCAGAAATCTTAGTAATATCAGTAGTTCAGTAACCTCCATGATCTCAGTATTCCCAGTAAGTCTTAGTAACTTCAGTAATCTTAGTCAGTCCTCAAATCTCAGTAACATTCCATCAGTCAATGAAACTCAGTAAATTCTATTTTAGCTCTGCTAGATGATACCAGCAGTTAATTAGTTTAGTTTAGTTAATTAGTTCAGTGTCTATTCAGTTGGGAGTAGGATTCAGCACCGAGTGAACCCAAGGATGGGGACTCACCTGTTATTTAGTGGAGGGTGTGATCCTTAGAAGCAATCCTTGTGTTCCAGAACTATGTAGCCAACATAGGTTGAGATGCACCCTATGCATTTAGGGATATATATATATATATATCTCATTTGGCTTACCTACTAGGAGGGGTTGACGAAAGAGCTCCCTGTCAGCAAGGGTATACTCACAGCAGGTCTTTACCCATGGCACGATTTTGACACCCTTCCATTTGGAGTTACAGGTTGGATCCCACCAATTCAATTTTTGGGCATATCGGTTAGATAATTACCTCCCATAGTCTCAGTGTTAGTTCAGTCTCAGTCTCAATAAAAGAACTCTGATAATTCTTCAGATTTTAGAACTGTCAGATACAGTCAAATTCAGATACAGTACGAAACTCATCTAGTTCAATCAGATTTAGGACTGTCAGGTATAGTCATTCATGTTATCAGTTATATTAGTTATCAAAACTCATGTCATCAGTATTCATCTTTAGGACTATCAGATACAGTCAACTAGATCAGTTCTTCATGTCAAAACTGTCAAAAATAGTTATTCATGTATCAGTAACAAATATTAGTCTCTCAGATATCAATAATACCATGTTATTAGTAAACTCAGTAGTTAGAACTTAGCATTCAGTCCTAGCATGATGTCAGTAAAAGGTACGTATGCATGCATGTATTCTCACATTCATATTGGTCAGTCAGTTAGTATTGTTCATGCATATGAACCTGTTGCATTTAGCCTATCTCACTTGTATACCAGTACATTCAAAGTACTGACGCATTTGCGCTATGGTGTCTTATGCCATAGGTTTAGAAGCATGATCTCCAGAGCATCAGTAACATCCAGTTCAGCAGTCAGAGTCAGCTGTGAGTCCTCATCCTTCAAGGATATGATAATTATATTACTATTTCATATTCATTTTAATTCAGTTGCCGGAGTTAGTTGGGGACATGTCCCATAAAATCCTTATTCAGACAGTTTAGAGGTTTTCAGACTATAGCATGTCAGACAGTTACTTTAGATTTGTTTTGGTATTTGTTGTACCATTTTCGAACATTGTTTTATAAGATGGTTATTCAGTTTTGAAACTTATGTCCTTACAACTTTTACATATTCAACATAATTTTAGTATATTATTCAGTGCATAGTTACAGATATTAGTCATGGGTTAGCTTATGGTCCTTCGGGGTCATAGGCACCATGTAGCATTTTGGGTACCAGATTCTGGGCATTACACTAGGTCAGAAGGCAATAACCATTCACAGCTTCATTCAAAATCTTTGGTTCCAGCTCCATTCTCAGCTAGTGCTCCAGTCCCAAAGTTCAAAAATGGTAATAAAGATAAGGCACCAGTTTCTAAATCTCAGGGTAGCGTTAACAGTGCTCGAACAAATCCTCTTTGTCAAAAATATGGTAGAAACCATCAGGATGTCTACAGAGATGGCAGTGATGTTTATTTTAGGTATGGTAAGCCAGACCATAGAATCAGAGATCGTCCTCTGTCATGTTCTCAGGGTCAGTATAATCATCCTTAGCTCAGTTAGGTCTCCTGAATCAGCAGGGTACCACTTCCAGTACCACCAGTGGGAAATGCACAAATAGGCTTTATGTACTTTAGTCCAAAAAAAATTAGGGAAGTTCTCCTGATGTGGTCACTGGTACGTTATAGATCTTTCATTTACATATTTATGCCATATTAGATCCATGAGCTTCTTTGCCTTTTGTAACTCCTTACATAGCAGTCAAATTTAAGATCTAACCAGAAGTCTTAATAAATCCTTTCTCAGTCTATACCCCAGTGGGTCAGTCTATCATAGCCCGACGGGTATACATGAACTGTCCGATTATGATATCTCTGAAAGTAACTTCAATAGTCTTAGTAGAATTAGAGATGACAAATTTCAATTTCATTCTCGGCATGGATTTCTCCATTTATGCTATGCTTTAGATGATTGTAGGAACATGATAGTTTATTTTTAGTTTCCAAATTATCCAATCTTTGAATAGAGGGGTAGTACCACAACGCTTAAAGGTCAGTTCATTTCATACCTTAGAGTGAGAAAAATAATATCTAAGGTATGTGTTTATCATCTTGTGCAACTCAAAGACTCTAGTTTAGAGACTCCTAGTCTTGAGCCAGTCCCAGTAGTTAATGAATTTTTAGATGTGTTTCCCGGAGATCTTCCCAGAGTTTATCCTAAAAGGGAAATTGATTTCGGAATAAACCTTTTTCTAGATACTCAGCCCATATCTATTCTACCATAAAGAATGGTTCCAGCAGAACTCAAAGAGTTAAAAAATAGTTAAAGGTTCTCCTAGACAAGGGATTCATCAGACCCAATGTTTCCTTGTGGGGCGCACCAGTCTTATTCGTGCGTAAGAAAGGTAGTTCACTTAGAATGTGTATAGACTACCGTCAGTTAAGCAAAGTCACAGTCAAGAATAAATACCCACTTCCTAGAATTAATGACTTGTTTGACCAACTTCAGGAAGCCTGTTACTTTTCTAAGATAGACCTCACATTAGGATATTATTAGCTCAGAGTCAGAGAATTTGACATTCCAAAAATAGCTTTCCAAACCTGGTATGATCACTTCGAGTTTCTAGTTATGTTCTTTGATCTCACAAATGCCCTAGCAACCTTTATGGACTTAATGAATCTCGTGTTTAAGTAGTACTTGGACATGTTCGTTATAGTCTTCATCGATGACACTCTTATCTATTCCTATAGTTAAAATGATCATGCCGATCATCTCAGAATCGTACTTCAGACTCTCAGAGCCCATTAGTTGCTCGCCAAATTTAGTAAGTGTAAATTTTGGTTAAGGTTAGTAGCATTCCTTGGTCATATTATTTTCGGTGATAGCATTAGAGTTGATCCTTAAAAGACTGAGGTGGTGAGAAACGGCCTAGACCTATTTCTCCATCAGATATTAGGAGTTTCTTGGGTTTAGCTGGCTATTACCATCGGTTTATTGAAGGGCCTTCATATTTTGCACCCCTTATGTCCAGATTGACTTAGAAGAAAGTCAAGTTCTAGTGGTCAGATTCCTACGAGAAGAGATTTAGGTGTTGAAGACTCAACTCACCTCAACCTAAGTTCTAGCATAACCAGATGGTTCAAACGGGTTTGTTGTGTACTATGATGTATACAGAGTAGGGTTGAGTTTTGTCCTTATGTAGAGGGGTAAGCTCATAGCCTATGCCTCTAGATAATTTAAGCCTCATGAGAAGAATTACCCGACTCATGATCTTGAATTAGCAGCTGTAGTGTTTGCCTTGAAGATTTGGAGGCACTATTTGTATAGGTTGCATGTTGATGTATTCACAGATCACAAAAGCTTGTAGTATGTATTCTCTAAGAAATATTTGAATTTGTATTAGAGGATATGGTTAGAATTGCTAAAAAATTATGACATAAGTGTATAGAATTATCCGAGCAAGACCAATGTAGTGGCTGATGCTCTCAGTAGGTTGTCTATGGGTAGTGTTGCTCATATTAAGAATAGTAAGAAGGCGTTAGTTCAGGACATTCATCATCTTTCTCGACTAGGTATTCTCTTAGTCGATTCAGCAAAAGGTAGTATGTGGGTGCAAAATAATTCAGAATTATCTCTGGTTTTTGAAATAAAAGAAAAGATGGATAGAGATCCCAGTCTAGTTAAGTTGATTGAGTCAGTCAAAGATCAGAAAGTAGAAGTTTTCTCCAAAGGGGGAGATGGTGTGTTGCATTGCTAGGGTCGGCTATGTGTGCCAGGTATAGATGATTTGAGGCAATGAATTCTTGCAAAAGCTAACGGTGTGTGTTACTCGATCCATCCAGGGGCCACTAAGATATACCATAATTTACAGGAGATCTATTTATGGAGTGGGATGAAGTGAGATATTATAGAGTTTGTAGCCAAATGCTCAACGTGTCAGCAGGTTAAGATTGAGCACCAAAAACCTAGTAGTTCCATGCAGGAGTTCAGTATTCCTACATAGAAATAGAAAGAAGTGAACATGGACTTTGTGATGGGTTTGCCTCGTACTCGTCATCAACATAATTCTATTTGGGTCATTGTAGATAGGATGACCAAATTAGCTCACTTCTTGTCTGTTTATACTTTTTATTCAGCTGAGGACTATGCCAAACTCTATATCAGAGAGTTGGTCAAGTTGCATAGAGTCCTAGTGTCTATCATCTCAGATAGAGGTACACAGTTTACCTCTCACTTCTGGAAAGTATTCCAAAAATTTCATGGTACCCAATTTTAGCTCAATACAGTCGTTCACCCTCATACAGATGGTCAAATAGAAAGAACTATTCAGACTCTAGAAGATAAGTTAAGAGCATGTGTTGTTGATTTTAAGGGTAGTTGGGATGACCACTTGCCTTTGATTTAGTTCACATATAATAACAGTTATCATTCTAGTATTCATATGGCTCCATTTGAGGCTCTCTATGGTAGGAGATATAGGTCTCCAATTGGTTGGTTTGAGGTAGGTGAGGCTATAGTAGTAGCGCCTGACTTAGTGTTTGATGCCTTATAGAAGGTTCAGTTGATTAGAGAAAGTCTTAGGGCAGCCCAAAGCCGACAGAAATCGTATGTAGATTTGAGGAGAAATGATCGTGAGTTTGAGATTAGGGATTTTATGTTTTTGAAAATATCTCCCATGAAGGGAGTAAAGAGGTTAGGCAAGATGGGAAAGCTCAGTCCCTGATATGTCGGTCCTTATGAAATTCTCAGCCATTTTGGAAAGGTATCTTGTGAGCTCGAGTTGCCTTCAGATCTAGCTTCAGTACACCCAGTGTTCCACATCTCCTTGCTAAAGAAATACATTGATGACCCAATAGTCATAGTTCCTTTAGAGGATGTAAATATTTAGAATGATATCTATTTTAAAGAGGTTACAGTACAGATCCTCGATCATTAGATTCACAAACTGAGGAACAAAGAAGTTCCCTTAGTCAAAGTTCATCGACAGAATCAGTCTCTTGAGGGAGCTACTTGGGAAGAATAAGCAGATATGCGGACCAAGTATCCTCACCTCTTCTTTGCAAATTCAGATTCAACTTAAGGTAACAGTCTTTCTTAGATTTGCTCAGTTCCATGTTGAGTTACAGTTATAAACTTGGTATTCTTTACCGTTGCATATTATCTTTATGATAGTCATGCATTCATGAATTAGTTCATCCATGTTCTCATGCATCAGATATGCATGTTCAGTATGAAAACTCAGCTTATAAGTAGTTTCAGTCCTGTATTTCATGCATTAGATATGCATGTTTAGTGTGTGAACTTAGTCTATCAGTGTTTCTCAACTTAAACAGTCTCATTCAAGGATGAATGTTCCCAAGGGGGAGATATTGTAATAGCCCATATTTCCCTAGCTTAACTTAACTCTCATTAAATGAATTATCTTATATAATTTTTTCTAAATACTCAGTATTTTTTAGTTTAGAGCTTATCAGTGAGTAGGAAATTTAGTCAGCTTTCCAACGATATAAAATTTGCCCAAATCCGATACTTGGGTGAAGAGTTATAACCTATTTTTTAAAACAGTATGCCAATTTGGCATTCAACGCGTCACGAAGGCAGTCCAAATGGCAATTATCATTTTTCAGTGTTCCATCGCGATCCCATCACATCGCGCCAAGCTTCCAGTTCCCAATTGTTAATTTCTAGTGACACGACGCGATAGTGCCATGTCGCGCCAAGGGCCCAGGTTAGGAAATTTTGACCAAAATTAAAATGTCATCCAGGGGTAAATAAGTCATTTTCCCATAAATTTAATCAGTCCAAGTATGGGATTTAATCCCTAAGAACGTAATTAGGACATTATTATTCACTTTTTCCCCAAATCAAAAGGTATTCTCTTCCTAATAGAAAACCCTAGCTTTAAGAAAACAAGAACAAACTCAAGATTTCCACCAAGAACCTTTAAAAATTAATATTCCCAGGTATGTTAGGTGTTCATCTATGGGTTCCTTTCACCCATTGAGTCAAAAAATACATTTAAAACTACAAGTTTACAGAATTATGATTTCCATAGTTGAAATTAATTGTACGCATGTTTTTGATAGTAATTGGGTTTCAATTAAAGATTAATTATACGTTTTCATGAAATTAAAATAGTTTGTGTGATGAATTATATGAATTGCATGCTAAACCCATGATTTACAATGAGTATTGTATTCATGATGTTCATGTGTTGGCCATTATCATGTGAAATAATCCATGCTCCCCAAGTGTTTGCTAAAATGCCTATATTACGTAAATAATGGAATCATGACATATCATTATATGGTCCCAATCATGTACATGTTTATTCCCTACAAGTGTTAGATAAAATGTCTCTATGAATGAATTATGAACAAGTGGACATTGTTATGCTTTTCAAGATCATGCTAAGTTTTACTTTCACACTATCGAGTCCTGGGGGTATCTAATACCAAAAAATCTAGCTATTTACCTAGAGCCATAGTAGTTATAGAATAGTCTCAGTAGTGTCATGATCATTAGCACTCTCAATTAGTTATAGAACTCAGTAAACTTAGTCAGTTATAGAACTCAGTGAAACTCAGTATCAGTCTAGTTTAGCTCAGTATAATTAGTTCAGTATCTATTCAGTTGGGAGTAGGATTCAGCACCGAGTGAACCAAAGGATGAGGGCTTACCTGCCACTAGAGGGTGTGATCCTTAGAAGCAGTCCTTGCATTTCAAAACTATGTAGCCAGTGTAGGTTGAGACATCGACCTGCCAGTTGAGGGTTGTTGAGGTGTTTTAACCTGCCAGTTAAGGGTTCCGCCATTCTCATTTAGTACCTGCCAGATGAGGATAATTCTTCAGCTTATCTTTACCCATGCATGGTATTGACACCCTTCCAGCTGTGGTTATAGGTTGGACCCCAGATCTATTTAGAAAAGGGGCATGTTGGTTACATGATTACTTCCCACAGTCTCAGTTTTAGTCTTAATATAAAACTCAGTTAAGTTTTACAAAATTAGAACTGTCGGATACAGTCACTCAGTATTAGAAGTTTAGTTATCAGTAATCTCAGATATTAGTTACTCAGTATCTAAAATCACTACTCAACTTCAGTAAAAGCTCAGATACAGTATACATGTATATGTACCGTATTACATACTCAATATTTACAGTAGTTGTAGTTATTTATGTACTCTTACTTAGTTATTCTATGTCATTCAGTCAGTTATTGTTCATGCATATGAACCCTTGCATTCAGCCTTACCTCATCTAGCATATCAGTATATACCACGTATTGGTGCACATTCTTTCTTTGTGCTATGATGTCTCATATCATAGGTTCGGATGCTCAGGTTCTGGACCGTGCATAGGTAGATTCAGATTCAGCTAGCAGTGTTTGATTTAGTATTGAGTCCTCATCTATCGAGGATATATTTTATTTTAGTATTTCAGTAGTCAGAGATAGTTAGGGGCTTGTCCCATCAACTCCGCTTTTAGACAATTCAATTAGAGGCTTTTTAGACTAGACTATTTCAGACAGTATTCAGTATTTTTGATGTTTTCATTAGATGTTATATTTTATCAGTATTTCAAATTATGAATCTTATTAAATTTTAGCCTATTTTACGTATTATTTCAGTATTATTACTCAGTGCTCACAATAGATATCAATCATGGGTTAGCTTATGGTCCTTCAGGGTCATAAGCACCATATAGCATCTAGGGTATAGACTTGAGCATTATAGATAAGTATGAGGAGAGCTTACAAAATCTTAAGATATTTTTGACTATAACTCCTATTCTATTGCCATCGATTGAATGTAAAGATTTTATTGTTTTTTGTGATGCTTCACTTTTGGGTTTTGGTGTTGTACTGATGTAGGAAAGGAATGTCATTGCTTATGATTTGAAAAAGTTAACGTATCATGAATGATATTACTCGACTCATGACTTAGAGTTTGAAGAGGTAGTTTTTTCACTCAACATTTAGAGACACTATATTATGGTGTCAAGTGTGAGATATTCATAGATCATCGCAATCCACAATATATTTTCATGCAAAGGGATTTTAATTTTAGACAAAACGGTGGATGAATTTATTAAAGGTCCATGATGTGACCATTACTTATCATCAGGGTAAGAATAATATGGTGGTAGATACATTAAGATGGAAAGTAGTAAGTAAGGGCAGTTTGTTGTATTTGAGAATGTCAAGGTGACCCTTGGCTAGGGAATTTCAAGCTTTAGCATCGGTTCATGCAGTTTAATATTTCAAAAAAGAATGGAATATTGACTAGTACTGAGATAAATTAAATATTTATTGATAAAATTAAGGCAAAAACAATTTAAGGATGAGAAATTGAATAATCTCAAAAACAAAGTGGTGTGTTGCAAGGCTTTAGACAACATAATTGACATGTGTGGAGTTTTATTATTTATAAGGCACATATGTATTCCTTGGGTTGGTGATTTGATTTAGAATATGTTTTCTAAAGCTTATGGTTTAAGATATTTTATTCATCCATGTGCAACTAAGGTATACCATGACTTAAGGTAGCTTTATTGGTGGCCTAAGATAACAAGAGACATAGTGGATTATGTATCAAAATGGCACAACTACCAGTAGGTAAAGTATAAATACCAAAGGCCCGTGGGTTTGCTTCAGGCAATGCCTATACCATAATGAAAGTAGAAGAATATTGCCTTGGATTTTATGGTAAGTCTTCCTTAGAGCTTGGGGAAGCATGACCTAATTTGGGTTATAGTAGAGAGGTTGACAAAATCAACACATTTCATTCTGGTTAGAGTGGACTACAACTCAAAATAGTTAGACAATATTTATGTTAAGGAGATACTAAGACTGCAAGGGGCCTACGTTCCATTATTTTAGTTAGAGATATGATCTACACTTCTAAATTTTGGGTAGGTTATATGAAGCATTGGGCACCAAGGTTACTTTTAGCATAGTATTTCAGACTCATATTGATGGATAGCCAAAAAGGATGATTTGGGTGCTCGAGGACATGTTAAGGCCTTTGAAATTTATTTTAGTGGCCATTGGGATCGATTTCTACCATTGTGTAAATCCACATACAATAATAATTATCACCTCAACATTTATATAGAACTATTTGAGTAACTCTACAAAAGGAGGTGGAGGTCTCCTATAGGGGTGGTTTGAGATAAGTGATTTAAAGCCTTTGGGCACTAAATTGGTGAAGGATCTACGAAAAAGGTGAGGTTTATTCAAACTATGTTGTTGGTTGCTCAAAGAAGGCAAAAGAAATATATAGAGTATGAGCGACATGTCTTTCTAAGTTGGTGAGTAGGTTTTTCTAAAGATTTCTCCAATGAAAAAAGTCATAAGGTTTGATAAGAAGGGAGAGGTTAGCCCTCGAGTATTCTTCCATTTGAGGTTCTTGAGGATGTGAGTCCGATAGCGTATAGGCTTGTATTGCCACCAAGCTTATAAGGGTCCATCCATTGTTCCATGTGTCTATGCTCAAAAGATACCATGGGGATATAGACTATATCATTAAGTGGGATTATGTATTACTATATTAGAATTTATACTTTGTAGAAGAACTGATTATCATTTTAGATCAAGATGTTAGAAAGTTGAGGACAAAGGAAATTCATTTCGTAAAGGTTTAATAAAAGCATTGTGTGGTAAAGAAAGACACTTGGGAAACTGATAGGGATATGTGGGACAAGTACCCTTACTTATTTGAGGGTACAAGTATACTTTCTTATCTTAACTTGGTCTATTTTTCCTATTTGATCATTTGGGGATGAATGATGCATAAATTAGTATCAGTTGTAATGGCCCTCTTTTTAATTGTGGGTAAATCTATTACACAAAATTTCATTTATGATATTCCCGAAATTGGGAGTTAGAAATATCCATCTATACAAGGCTATGACAAAATCTATGTGAGGTATTAGAAATATCTGACTATGTAAGGCTCAAACAAAATCTATATGAGGTATGATATAGGTCAATCTTGGAATTGTTGGGGGAATATAATTAAGTTTAGCTTTATTTTGTTGTAGCTAAGATGATAAAGAACCCGTAGGATTTATTGATAGTGGATTTCAGTTAGTAGAACTCCCGATATTGATCTTGACATAAAGGAATTGGTTTGGAATATAATGGTTTGAGGGTTTTCTCTGAAAAAGGAAAATGGAAGAGGATTCTCAAGTTTTTGCCTTGACTATGCTTCTATAGCGACTATCGCTATCATAGAAAGGTTTTTTCTATAACGGTAGTCAATAATAGTCAAACCCATTATAGCAAGTGACTCTCGCTATAGCGATGTCACTATAGTAGGGTTGAGCTGCTATAGTGACATAAATTGTTGTTTATTAATAAATTTCCTCCAAAATGCCTCATTATTCAATAATATGTTTTAGAAAAGGGCAAGGAAGAAATAGGTGAATTCCATTAGTTTTTCATCCTTTTACATAAAAAAAATGTAAGTAAATTTCCCCATTTTAACTAGTATTTTCGCTAACTATCATTAAAATCACTAGTTTATATATTTTTGGGGAGGGTTAAAGATTGCATTGGCTGATTTTTTCGTGCAAGGGGGTAAAATAGGTGTAAACCCTTAGGTTTTAGTTATTAGTTATTAATTTACACTTGCATGTCATGAATTTGCTAATTAACTATGAAGTTGATGGTTTTTAGGTGAATTGATGGTAAAAAAACCATAGAATAGGTGGAATGATCATGGAATTGGCATTGGGGTTGGGATTAGTTTATAATCCTTGACATTGTTGGTAATTTTTTTTATTATCTATTATATTCTTGTTTCTAAAGCACAATCAAGAAGAATTGCACTGAAAGGCAAGGCTCGATCTTAATTGAGTGGTGCAAGATTGGATTAAGGAAGGTAATGGTTAATGTAGTTTAATCTAATTATCTTATGTGTGCATAATAGTTGCTCCTTAGCATTTCTTATACACGGAATGAAAAAGGGTTTTTTGAGGTTCTATGTGTAATCACATTCAATGAATTTATATGTAAGGCTTTTGGTTGTTACTAGTATTGGTTGGCATCATTATTTCTGTAATTATTGTGATCTTCTATTGGTTTATGGTGATATGTACTAATATTTGAAAATTTCATAGGATTTGGTGGAATAAGGTTGGTAGACACTTGATGCCTGGGTTTTGGTACATGGACAGAGCTCGTCCCCTGTAGGTCATGATAAGTTGAAAACCGTTAGAGTATGAGAGTTCCATGAGCAAATCTAGAATTATGTGCTTTATTAGTATATTGGTTCCTTGAGTGAACCGGTTATGTGTTGAAATATTATTGTGGTTTGAATATACCAGACTTATATGTTATTATTTAAAAGTGATTTCTTATATGAACTGATTTGCGTTTGTTAAGATTTTAGACCATTGAGAGGTTTGGGCCAGTGGCATAAAGATAAAAGGGCATGTTGTTGCATATTATTGATTTTATTCTTATGTTGTGAATTGAGGTAGAATTAGTGTTAGAATCATATATAGTTGATTGGGTTAAAGCATTGAGTCATATGTTGTTGACTTGATTATGGTTGAGTCATATGTTCTTGACTTGGTTATAGTATTGAGTCTTGTAATGTTGACTTGGAGTATTGTTGGTGGACTTAAATTGACTTGACTTGTTGCTCTTGTTTAACTCATAATATCTTTAATATGGTTAAGTATTGTAGACTGATAGAGGTGTTTAAGTAGTAAGAATGTGTTGTCTTTTTCTACTTAGTTGTATGTTCACATATATCATCTTGGGTTGGCTAAATGACTCTACTAGTACACTATTGTTTCTTGTGTGTTGATACTACCCTTTCTCTTACTTTTGTTGAGTGTAGAGAATCTTCCAGCAGCTATTGTAGGACCTCAGTTGTGATTCTAGCCGTTGATTCAAATTAAAGTATGTGCTTCATATTTTGAGCTATTATGGATTCATCTATTTATGTTTTCAATTCCCTTGTTCTAGACTTATGCAGACTCGTAATTTTTGGGGTTGGGTCCCCTTTTTAACATTCTTTCTTAGAGTTTTGGTCCAAACTACTTTTGGGTTCTAGGGATTTCTATAAGTATAATATTTTTGCATTTTATTGTGCCTATGCATTAATTTGACATTGGATATGGTTTTTGGATTAATAGAATTTATTTGTTATTCATTTTATCTAAGGCTTGGATAACGATTAGGGTACTTGGTTCTCCTATTGGAGGGAGTGTGGGTGGAATTTTCAAAATGGTTAGGTTGTGACACATAGTTTTCTCCAAAAAAGGTAGTTTCAAAAAGGGCTATTAACCAACTTAAGAAGGTAGTCAAGACATCTCCACCCACATTCCATCAAAAATTCTAGAAAATCAAAGAGGATGCAAGCTTCAGGAAATTCTTTGACATTGTTAAGGAACCACATATCAATATTCCTTTTGCAGATGCTCTAAATGAAATGGCAAAATATGAAACATACTTGAGTGATATGGTGGCATGCAAAAGATGGTTGGAAGAGTTTCAAACTATGCACTTACTATAGAGTACAGTTCAAGGGTTATGAGTAGGATTTCAAAAATTTCAAGGAACCTTAGACTTTCACCTTCGTATACAAATAAGTGAAGTGATGTACTTCAAAAACTTTATGATGAAGGGGTAACTATTAATATGATACCCCTATCTGTGTTCTATACACTTGATTTAGAAAAAACAAGACCCATAACCATATTACTCCTGCTCGATGATCGATCCAGATTAATTCCATAAGGAATCATTGAAGATGTGCTCCTCAGAGGTTTTAAGTTTGTAATTTCTACTGCCTTTATAATTCTTGACTTTGAAGTAGATGATAGGATACCCATCACATTGGGGCACTCATTTTTTTCCATTGGTGGAGCACTTATTGTTGATAGATAGGGTGAGTTAAAGATGCAAGTACATAACAAGGATGTTACTTTTAAAGATATCACGACACAAAACTCGGTCTGTGATGGAACCTATCACATCCCCATTATAGGCTACAACTGAAGATTGCCCATTATATGTAAATACTTCTTTGATTTCTTGATTAAAAGAATAATAAGTGTTTAACTAAGGGCATCTTTTTCATACAAAAAATGAGATCCTGCCACTTGAAAACGATAATTCCACTTTTAGATTAAACACATGAAGCTCAAAATCTTATATATTAAATTGGAAATATATGAGTTCCTATTCCTTGATATGCCTAGTGATTACAAGGATTAAAAATGTACTCTTAATGAAAATGATTTATAGATCAAATGGCAATGCCAAATTATTCTAAGATGGCTCTAATTAAAGAATAAAAATAAAATTTATTGTAATTAAGATTTGCTCTTTACAAAATATTAATGTAGTTTAATGATATAATGTTAATTTCTTTCTTATATGTTAAAAATCTGGTTAAAAATCTAACAACTTTGTTGTCTGAGGGGCATCATTGACACTTCATAAAATCAAATTTTGTGATATCACTTAGTAATTCATTAAAATGGATGAATTTATGTATGAAAATAGAATAATTTTCTAGTGTGGTGAGGAGGTTAAAATCATGAACTATTAATTTCCTACGCAGAGAAGTGCGGTCGGGTTGAAATATTCGTGGGTTAAAATTGAACCCTCCCCGCTTCATTCTTATCCATAGTTATGCATCTCTCATAGCAGAATGTTGAGCCAGAGAATAAAATATAGAGGCAAACTATCATATTGTATATAGTGGACAATACTCTATCAATTAGTGTTGTAGAGAGATTTATAACTAACCAATGAAATTTTAGTGACAAGGCCTAAGGCACACTACACTTTGATGGATGTTTTGTTGTTATATTGTCACAATCAAATTTTTTGAGTCATGATGACACCTACTCAAATCCATTAGTAGGTAGGTCAAACTATAGCATGAAATGGCGAGTAACGGGCTAAAAGGAAGACAAAAAACTTACAAGGATAGAAACAGTAATAACAAGCGATAAATTGGAAATATATACACACACACACATACACAAACACAGATAAATATGCCATACAAGAGATGGGGGAGGACAAAATATATCAAAAGAAACCCTCTAAGACCTGATAAGGTTGGTACAAGAGTCATATACCAAAAAAGGTTACTAGACAGTGAAAAATACTCATCATAGTCTTTGAATATACAAAATAAGATAGTAATAAAAGGAGAAGGAGAAGGATCGGCACCAGACTCTGAAATCTCACCTAAATATCTAGTCAACAACACTGATTGAGATCAGTGCCAACAGTAGTGACTCAGACTAGGATGTGTATTAAGAAAAAAGATGAAAAAGTGTTGCATGAGTATTAAAACACAAGGTACTCAGTTGAAATCATAGTCTAACAGAGCTCAATTATAATAAAGCATAAATAATGAGTAAATAGTATACTAAAGGCATAAATGAGGGTCAGAAATAAAATAATAGGCTATAATAAGTAAAAGTGATAAAACGGATATAAATAACTCAATACAAAAATAAAAGCTAGCTATAACCTAACTGGACTGCCAAAAACCTAGAAGGTACACAAAAGGATAAGTAAACTGAACCGAGCCCCCATAAGTATGGTGGAAAAAAGCAAGTTGCGGTAATAGTATAAAGTCAACTATAATACTTCCTCTATCCCAATTTATATGATTCACTTTCCTTTTTAGTTTATCCCAAAAATGACATATTTCAATATTTAGTAGAAATTTCAGTTTAAAGGGTCCATTTTACCCATTATGAAATGATTTATAGCCATACATATCATTCATTTTAGACCAAGAACTTCAAAAATCTTTTTTTCTTTCTTAAACTCCATGTAAAGTCAAACTACCTCACTTAAATTTGGATGGAGGAGTACTAAGAAAAGTAAAAGTGAGTCAAGATGTGATATGTGTACTGTATAATCCTCCTCCAACTATAACCATATCCTTACCATTTTCAAACCAAATTTCCTAACCCAAGATAAATAATAATAATAATAATAATAAATATCAAAGTCAAATCAAAACTAATAGAAAATAACCATTATAACATGTGTCAAACTAAAATTGAAACGAACGTAAATTAATGAATAGACTAGATGTCATATTCAAACCATAACGTATAAGAAGCAACATGTAGTTGTGACCCAAAATCATAATCCATTTTAAGTCCATCTAGTCATTTTTCCAATTTATAGAAGGTCGAATACATTAAAAGAGAACCAAGTTCCAATTATCAATTCCAAAGATATAATTTAAGGTCAAATACTAACCTATTAGGAGTAACAAAGCTAAAAAGGATTATTATAATGACAAAGTCAACCCAAATCCAAATAATGGTCTAAAAAAGCTGTCATATACTCATTTAGGAAAAAATTGCCACTACTTTAAGGCAACCTATCTTAAGAATAGCAATATGACCAATTATAATACTTGAAATTCCACACTAAGAAAAAAACCTACCCAAACCTATGCTAAGGCTTTGTAGCCCAATCCAAAGGAACTAAGTAACCTAAATTAAAGCCTAACGGATAAGGAAAAACTAACTTAAGGGAAATAGGGCTGAAATCTACCTTAAAAGATCCTAATTGATAAAAAATAATCAGAAGTTACTTAATAAGTATCTGAACAACAAGAACCCATCCACAACTAGTACAATATCACACTAATACCATAATGGACAAAAGTTTAGTGGAAGGGTAAGCCAATCCTACCTGGACGTCATTAAAAGCATACTAAATCCTACATAACACATCTTTTCTCTGCCAAAAATTGCCTGACATTTTCCACTAAATCAAAATAATATTATATGTGTCAAGACATAAATAGTAATATCCACATTGTGAATTTATTCTCCAATTTAGAAATTGAGCTAAGATTTCTCATAGATCCCGCTTGTAGAATCACAAAATTAAAATCAAAACAACGTCCCTCGGGTCAAAAATGATCTATTTATTAACTATTTTTCATTACCATCCTTTAATTTCATGCTCAAAATAGCCCTCAAAGCTTATCTGAGATGTATTTATGCACCTCAGTATTGTTTTCCGGGCTTGTTTAGCTTTATTTTAAGGACTTCTTATGTGTTTAATATGTTAAAAATGATATAATTGAGCATATCAGTGTTTAAGTACCTATTTAAAATGTTTAAGGTGTTTTCCAAGCTAGTTTGTAGTTAATTTGGTCACTTAGAGTGAAAACGAGAAAACTAGTGTTACTAGCTTGTACTAGGTGTCGTTCTACTTTATCTCGATGAATTATAGTGGGTTTAATAAGTTCCTAAGGTTAGTATTATGTAATTATGTGTGAAACAACTTGTTTATAGTGTTGAAGGTACAATTTAATTAAGCTTAGAGTCGAACAAGAAGCTAAAGATCAAAGAGCACAAAACTAGTTCTTAGTTTAAGTTTCTAGTTCGTCGTCTTAGATGTTGTGTTGTTTTGAGATCTAATATGAAGTTTTTGATGCTATATAATTCTTGGTGATTTGATTATGATGATATATGGATGATAAAAAAGCTATAAATCTAGTGGAAGTAACACCATAAGTCTTGGGATGAAAGGATAAATGCTTAAGACGAGTTTAGACATCAAAATAAAATTCCAATATGGGAATAGCCTCGTTGCACACACCCTATTCCTAGGGAGTGAGGCTTGTAGTGTAAACCCTATTCCCAAATATTTAGGCTTGTGGAACACACTTTATTCCCAATAAAACAAAATTCTTTCTCCTATATATAGGACACTTAAGCAAATTGCAAAATACCTTAGACGACTTTGAAGCTTGGAGAGGGACTGGAAAACACTTAAATTAGTGTTTTTATTCTTTTAGTTTAGTTTATTTATTGATTATATCATGTATTTATAGATCTTGATTACGGTTAGGGCCATTAGCAGCTAGAGCCCCTTTTCCAGGGTTAAGGCCAAGAACATGATTACTATTTCTTTGAATTGATTTAGTTTTGATTGATTATCATATTTGGTTGTTTATTTATCCTTTTTGTAACTATTTTAAGGATTTACAACCATTAGAATACATCTATTATCATCTTTGTAAGCCCGAGAGGGGGAATAAGCAGATAGAACATGGGGATAAATAAAGTAAACTTCTTATTCTTTTATAAATTAAGGAATTTGAGTTAGAGTCTAGGATAGGTATATACCTAAACTCCTTGTTTGATTTATTTTCCAGATGACATTCTAATGTATCTAAATGGATTATTAGATCCCTACTCAATGATGTTGTTATGATGTCCCATTAGGTAGAAGATTCGAGGTCGGGAGGCCATGATCATACGATAAACCCTGCGAATTAACAATTAAGAAAAGTAGTCTAAACAATGAAGTTCAATAGCTTAGTATAATTGTTCACAGTGCTTTATCCCTAGGTTTATCCTTATTTATTGTCCACACAATTTACTTTTACGCATTATTTACTTTATTTTCAATTCACATCTTCCAAAATATTTTGGTTACTTTCGCCTAAAATTAATCTCAATTGTGAACTAGAATAGGATAGTTGTTGAAACAGGTCCTTGTGGGATTGATGCTTAGCTTCTAAAGGGATACTTTACTATTTGGTGAGACCACGTACACTTACGTGTGCACGTGGGAATATCAAAAGCTCAAAAAATGATAATTTAAAATACAGATTAAGTAAAAATTTTACCAAAAACTCATGAGATAATAAAACATTCTGGGTTTTAAACATTAGAAAATTTCCTAAAAATCTATTCTCCGGACTCAATATGACTTACGGGTACGAGCCATATGCTGGGGTACGAGTGGCATGGTCCTATCATATGATGACTAGTGTTAGTTGGTGGGATGGTTTTGGTTACTAGAATAGGTACTACTTAGAGGTGTGAGTCGTAAGGGGTTGGTATGAGTCATAGTAGGTACTTGTACGGTAGGTAGTGTTTGATCCTCTTGGTATTTTATTCTGCCAGGGATATGGGTTATCGGTACAGATCATATACTATGTTTAAGACTTGGTCGGATATGTCATATATTGGATAGTGTTTGATCTAAGGGTTGAAATTTTAGATATGAGTGGTGGATGCTGATCGTATAGGAGGGTACGACTCGTATGGGTCAGTCATATACCTATGATAGATTTTTTAAGGGATTTAAATAAGGGTATTTTGGATATTTACCTACTTACCCTAATGAGGGCCCATGACTTCTAATACAGTTAGAGGGTTATTTAACCTAATATTCTATTTATTAACACTTAGAAAATATTCCAAAACATCTCATAATTCTCTCAAGAGCTTTTGGGGCAAGAAGGCTAGAGTTTTATTTTACAGATTTCTTTAGGGCTTGTCTTGGTGATTTCTTCCCATCAATTCTTCTGTATAAGTCATGATTCACTTCCCTCATTATAATTTAATCTAAAGGCATGATTTATATGATTGATTTCATGATTTTACTATTTCAAGATTATGGTTTTCAAGTATTATTGAGGATTTTGATATTGAATGCTTGGTTATGGTTTCCTATGGTTTTAATTATACTTTTATATGAATTAATGGTGGTTTTGGATAATTGAATTGCATGGTAATGGCTTAATGATCTTTGGAATTGGTTATGGTTATGTTCATTGCAATGACTTCTTTTAATAGACTCTTGCATGTTTTAAACTGGACAAAGGATTTATGCATAGCTTAAATGGTTTGAAAAGTCTAAAGGCTAAATGGTTATACTTGTGGAGAACATGGATGTCTCCCAAGTAGATTTAATATGGTATATGGAAGGGTACCTAAGGTCCCCTTAACCTAAATGGTTTGGCTATGGATATTACTTGTAAGTAATGGGAGGTATGACTGTACCAGTAATACTGACCTTTATTAATAAATGCTACATAGATTTTTTGGACATGTTTTTAATAAGGCATTAATGGCGAGGTATGTAGTTAAGAAGTGGAAGGTGGTGTGAGGGTTCTTGATGACCATGTGCATGTGTCATATTTATATTGGAGGATGTACTAGTCATCCCATGAAATATTCCCTAGTCGTGCGGCAACACACACTGGGGCCCTTAAAGCAAGGGGGAGCTGAACCCATATGGCCCGTGGGTGGTTAGGATGGTAAAGCTACGCAACCCAGGTAAAGGTTTTAAGTGCATGCTAAACCTGGTCCTTTTTCCTGACACTTATATATGTATGGTTGTATACATTATGTATGGTTTCATTTGGTTTTATAATTGGCATTATTTTATCCTTATCTTGAAATTCATGCTAGTGGTTAGTCGCTAACCCCATCTACTGGCAGCTGTATACCCATGCTATGTAGGAACCAACTATTCTACTTCTCTTGTTTAGCATGTGAATTCAGTATCAACATTTGGACAGAAGTGGTGAGCTTTCATCCTTTCAGGAGTCATCATTTCATGTTATGGATTTCTTTAGACACTTTTCTTTTATTTTAGATATTAGTTTTGGCCATAGTTAGGGGGCATGTCCCAACAAGATTTGTTTATTCTTTTGGATAGAGGATTTGTGGTACTTCTGGGGTTGGTATGGGTGGGATCAGTAGAGGTTTTAGCCTTAGCATTGGTATTGATATTGAGGCTGGCATCACCGGACATGATTTCTCACTATTCCATCCTACTATATTTTTGGATTGACTTTCATATTATGCTTTGGTATTCCTTTTGATTTATGGTCTATGGTTTAGTTTGGTATGGTTGGACGGTTGGTGCGGCACGGTTGGACTCGGTTGGGTTGGTTATAGCTGTGGCCCTTTCCCAGAGTCTTAATACAAACAATAATGTTATCTTGCTATATGTTTGAAATTTTTCCCATCTAAGGCTGGACATTGGTGGTTGGGTTGGATAACAAGGGGCGGTCTTCGGTCCTGGTTGGACTTGGGATGCCCATTATGACAAGACCCGGGGCCATGTTGTGTTAGATAAAGACGAGTAAAAGTTCACTTGAATGTCACCAAGTCAATCCTAACTTCAATTATTGATTCCCCACTAATGTTCGAGCTCCCAAGGTCACTTACGGAGTTCACACTTTGATAAAACAGAGAAAAAGAGATATTAAAATAAAGGGAAATATATTTATACTATCAGGGCTTTATTTATTGCTATCAGGGGACCCCCTAGTAATAATCGCAAGACCCTACTAATAGGACCATCTTAATTACGGTGTCCTAGCAACACAATCATAATGCACAAGGTGGTCTGGTCCTACAACCCACCTTTATCGCAATTGTAGGCCCCAGCCTCATAATTTTAATGACCAAAATCCATAGAACTCATAATCATAAAGGCCCTCATTATGATAGAAATGAAGGATCTGGGCCTACACCAGGTGCTGATGTACTAAAAACTTTGATAACATTAAAATATCTAGACGGGCCCTTGATATTTATTTTAATTCTAGTGAACACAATAAAACTATGATACCTAGCCAAATAACATTTTAAACTCTAAGAAACCATTTAAATTTACATCTGATGCTGTCGGGATCCCACACCTAAGGCTCAATTTTTACAAAATTTCTCCCAATAACCAAAAATGAGTCTGAGAGCCTCGAGACCTAGACTTAGGGTCATCCAAGCCTAAAGTCGACATTTCAAAGCTAACAGAATTGTCAGAACTAGTATCCGAGTTCATCTACCTGAAATTTTGTCCTAAAACCAATTTCTCATCTTTAAAAGCTCTAAAATAGTGAAATGGCCATAAAAGCCAAATAGACTTCTCGATAAATAAATTTTTATTTCCAACAAGTCATAAATGACTTAGAGCGGCTATAGAAAATCTCTAAATGCAAAAAAAACATAAAATCCAGAAAATAAGTTATAGTGTCTTTAAATATATTTATGGATATGAGTGAAGAGCTATGAAATACTATTTATAATAGGCATTAATCACAAAAAAGTTGATTGCTTCCTTTTATTTTAATGAAAGAAATATTGAAAATATCCCATCATAGGGAAAGATTGTTATATAGTGAGGGAAGGAAGAGATTAAGGAAAATTGGAGTGGATTATATGCAAATGAGTATGTTGATAGGAGTTCTTATGCCAAAACCCTAATTAAATAAACAGCACCCACCATTTCCAACAAGAATATAATTTATGTTTGGGATTCAAATAGTAATATATTTTAACAAGATGTCATATAATCGAAAGTCTTTGTAATTATACTAAATATTGTCCCTGCAACAAAAATTTTAAATTTACTGATTAAACCTATCCAAATTATTGTGCCTGAATGTACGAAGGAAAAAGGGCTTCTTGTATTGATTTGGGATGATGACTTCCTTAATATCTATGGTCCAGGTCATTCGCACACTAAAATCATCAGTGATAGTATTGGACAATTGTACACTGCTGCAAAATGTACTATTTTGTTTCCTAACATGATAGTTATACAATTGTGAAACAAATAATGCGGGGACACCTGGTCTAATAGAAGGAACATTCATTCTGTTCCATATAATATATAAGAAAAGTTGTGGCAAATTAAAAACCTAGTTTTACACAATAAGGATTTTTTTAAAATGGAAAGTTGCACTCTCAAGAAATAGAAAGTTACTCTTCTCTAGGGACCTGATAGCTTTCATCTTTTTTATTTCTTGAGTCTTGTTCTAATAGAGAAGTATACTTCTTGAATATTTGTGTATCAATCTTTCTTTAATATGCTCAGTGCTATCTTAGATAGAGTTACCTAGATGCAATCGACTAGAGTTATTTGGTTGATAGAGTTGTGGAAGAGTTGTCTTATTTTATTGTAATTAAGATATTATAAGATCTAGGATCTAGAGTTAAATAATTTGAGCTGTTTGAGTTTAAATCACTTTACTATCTTGATTCTAGTGGAGTTTAGAGAAATCCTATAAGCACAAGTCATGAATTTTTCCTCCCTTGAGCAATAAGGTTTCCACGTAACAACTCGTGTGTTGTTTTATTCTGCAAATTACTCTTTTTTTAAATTATTTTTGTTGTTAAATATTTTTTAGGGACCTGGTCCCTTGTTTATGGTGAATTTCTATAAGTCAACAATTTATATAGGAGCGGTACATTCTAAAAGGTTAACATCTATAGTGGATCATTAGTTATGGCAACTTCACAAAACTTAGAAGAGTGGCAGTAAACCACCAGACCACCTCTTTTCAATAGTCAATAATATGGTTGGTGGAAGATAAGAATGCATGATTTTATAATAATGTAGATAGTGAATTATGGGACATTAGCTTTTATGATCCACGTATTGTAATAAAGGAATCTAAAGAAGGAGATGTTACTAGATTGGTTCCCAAGATTCTAAGAGAGTACGATGAACATGATCACAAGAAAATTAAGAAAAGTTACAAGGCAAAAAAGCTTCTGGAATATGGAATAGGTCCTGATGAGTATAACTATTTTTAATCTTGTGAGACAACAAGGTTTAGGACTACTTGAGAACTACTCATGAAGGGATAAGTAAGGTTAAAGAATCCAAAGTAGATATGCTTACCACCTAATATAAAATATTTACCATGAAAGAGAGTGCAACTATATAGGAAATGCATACCAATTTCACCTCTATAACCAATGAATTACACTATCTTGGTGAAGTCATTCCTCCCTGTAAGAAAGTAAGAAAAATAATGGGTGTATTTTCAAAGTTATTAGAAAGCAAGGTAAATGCCATCTCTAAGGCAAGAGACCTTAAAAATCTCATTATGGATGAGTTAATTGGGAATCTAAAAACTTATGAGTTGAAAAAGTAATTGTAGTGTCCCGAGAGTACACCCTGGATGCCACATGGTGCTAACAGTCATAAGTGACCAAAAGTTAACCCATGAGCTGGTACCTGTTGTGAGCACTGAATAAAACTGCTAATAAATGATACACATATAGGGAATAACTGAATATGCCATAAGTTTTTATAATACTAAGACATTAGTGAAATCTTAAATTTGAAACAACTATCTGAAAATAATAGCGTAAAGACTAACAATCAACTGAAAATTGGATATTTGTCTAAAAATGTCTGAAATCCTCTAACTGGATGACTGTGAAGTTTATAAGACATGTACCAAACTAACTTTGATTGACTACTGTACTGAAGAACAAAAATAAAAAGAATTGGTCCTCAAAATATAAGGAATCACCACTGCTAGTGCTGCTGATGCACTAGAATGTCTAAGTGCGTTTGGGTACCTGAGCGTCCGAACCTATGATATGATACATCATAGCATAAAAATTGAGTATGCGGTTAGTACTTTGAATGTACTAGTATGCTAGATGAGGTAAGGCTGATATTCATGGGCTTATGTGTATGAATAACCACTAACTGAATGAATAGCATGAGATAACTAGATATGAATGCGTGAATACTGTAAAATCTGAGAATGCATGACCTACTATATAACATGATTCTAAAATAGACTGTAAGATGAAATAATGAAATTTCATAACTGAATAACTGATAAACTGTATGCTATGGTCAATCAAAACTGAACTGAGTCCTGATATAAAAACTAAAACTGAACTAAAACTGTGGTAGGTCTCATCTAACCAACATGCCCCAATCTAAGCTAATTGGGGTCCAACCTGTAACACTAGTTGGAAGGCTGTTAGTACCGTACCGTGAGTACTAACAAGTAGAAGAGTCACCCTAATCTAGTAGGTGCCCTCATGAGATATATATTACCCTTATCTGGCAGGTAAACACTTTATCAACCCTCAACTTTCAGGTTGATATCTCAACCTATGTTGGCTATGTAGTTCTGGAACTTAGGGATTGCTACTAAGGGTCACACCCTCTACTGACAGGTGATCCCCCATCCCTAGGTTCACTCAGTGCTAAATCCTACTCCCAACTGAACTAACTCGGATTACTGAACTAATCTAAGTTTGATAAACATGATAACTGACTGAAATGATAATAATCACGTGTGTCTGAAACCATTCTAAGAATATTAAGACTAAGTAAACAGCTAAATTTTGGGTATTCATAACCCCCAGGACTCTATAACAATAACAACAGGGACACATGAAAGCTCTGAATCCATGGAAGGAAATCTTTGTTCACAATTATTCACTTAAGCATTTCATCAATCACATGGGGGTCAAGAATTTAACATAAGGGTGCTTTTAAGCATAATAAGATAGCACGATCACATGACCAAATCATAAGCGTAGGGTTTATTCTGAATTCGTGTTTGCATGATATGGACAACACAAAATTTAAAACATACTATAATGCATTCCATATGAAAACAATTGAAATCATAACTTAAAATCAAATTACCAAGGTATAGGTAAACATACTTAAACTTTAAAACATGTAAGGGCTCTTTCTATCAAAAATCATGGAAAACACTTGAAATTTAAGGGTTTAAGCATGGGAATGAGTGAAACATATGGGAATAGCATAATTGTAATACTAAAACCATACTTAGGGATTTAACAATGAAATTTCATTCTTCAAACGTGTAAGGGATGCTTTCAATGAAAATAGATTGTATACATCATGTATAATTGAAGTTCATAAAGGCTTCATGGAGATAAATAATTATAAACATGTAGTTTCATAATTTAAAATGGAAAAGATGGATTCTTGGACTCCATGGGTTAAAAGGGCCCATAGATGAGCATCAAACATACTTGGGTTGAAGAATTTGTAAAGGTTCTTGGTGGATTTCTTGAGAATTGAACTTGAATGTTGAAGGGGATAAGGTTTGTTCTTGAGAGAGAAATTGTTTCTTGGAGAGAAATTATGCCTAATTAGGCATATCATGCTTCTTTGGGGCTTTAATTCCATGTTTGGAATGAATTTAGGTGACAGAAAAAGACTGAACTGCCCTACGGGGATTTAATTCCGTAGCTGGAGTACGGATCAAAGCTTTACCGCAATGTGGCAATAGTCTCACCGCTATACCCACCATGACGCGGTGCACTCGTGGTGGGTTGCTGGAATTAACAATTACGGATTTGGCCTCCTCCGCGATGCGGTGAAGCTTCCACTGCTATTTCTACAACAACGTGGTGGTACGCGGTGACTCATAGAAATGAAAATCCAAACACTCTTCAAACTCATTCAAAAAATTCAAAACTTACCCGAGATATGCTACATACACCCTTGAACATGAATCAACTCAAAACCCATCATCTTGGATCCCAGAAGGTCAACTTAAAATCCATGAAGTTATAGGGATTCGAAAGTGACTAAGACCCTCAACACTTAGTCTTATTTTCAAGTTCTACGTCTCTTAAGCAAGTACTAGGGGCTGAGCTGGACTTAGAAACATATGGGGTATTATAATATCTCCCCCTTAGGAACATTCATCCTCGAATAAGACAGATTAAGCTGAGGATACTGAGGGACTGAGATTACATGCTGATTATACATAACTGAAAACGTGATTACATGACACAGTCTGAAATATGGTGACTGACTAAACTGATTCATGAATGAATGCAATGAAGTGAAGGTGGGTATATAACTGAGATAAAAATGAGAGAATCAACTTATGAGTAACCACTGCCTCGAGCTGGATCTGGTTTCATGAAGAAAATTTGGGGAATTTAGTACATAAAAACTCGAGGATGTTTTAATATCTTTACCTTGGGATAGTTTATCCCCCGAATGATACTGTCTTGACTGAAATACTAAGGAAATAATGAGATAATACACAGTACTCTTACGAACTAAATCATGACTAAATATCTGGAATCTTAAACAGATGCATGAACTAAACTCAGCTAAATTCGTAATTTGCAGGGGTGTGAATATTTTACCTCATGGAATAGCCCTATTCATGAGACTTTCGATACTATGACTAGATGGAAAGATGGAAAACCATAGGGACTTGTTTGTCTAACTGCTAAACTAAATTACTAGCTATACAAACTAACTCATACTAAAAGCTTATACTTAACTGGAGTATTTCTTCGACACTATTTCTATAAAGTTCTAATGACTTTAAGGAGAAAAGGATCTTGGGCATGGTCTGAATAAGACATCTAAATAAGAAATCACAACATGACTAAAATTCTGCAATAGGGAACACAGGCCCATGAAACATCAGCTAGGATAAAGTTACTAAGACTTATGCACTGCAACTACTAACTTTAAAGCTTAGCCACACTTTTCAAATACTCCCTTAACTAAAATTTCTACGTCAACACCGCACTTGACTTGAGGCTACTAAAAATATTCACATGAGAATTGATAACTCTACCTAATGAAGTATGAGATGGACTGAATTCTCCTACTATGTACAAGCCTACTTGAATCTACAAAATGCGCACCTGACACTGTAATACAAGTCTGAGTCATGAATTCAATACACATTGCATTTTCATAACTTCCAACCTCCTGAATTATTCTTATTACCTCTTCAACAACTAAATAAAACCTCTTACTAGCCATTCAAAAATGTGTAATGCACTGATCCACTTACACACAAACATGGCATTCAAGCCTATTTTCATAACTACAGCTTCATGTAAAATAAGCATGCAATAATCTTTCCTTAACATAAAACATTTACACTCTCCCACCTAAGCTATTCCTCATCACTACATCATTTCATTATGAGAGGTCATTGAAAGGTTAAAACATGAGGACCTCTAGCATGAATTAACACTATACCAAACTTGAAACTTAACTGAGGCCTGAGGAATAGATTATCAATATCATGGATTCATTAAGGGATATAAACTAAGGATATAATGACATAATCTAAGTTTCACTGATCATTCAGAGTATATCATGAGTCATGGGAATTGAGCATACTGTCAAACATGAATACATGAGTCATGAGTTGCATGACCTGAGTTTGGATTTTATAAATTTATGGAACATGATTTGTACTGCTAGAAAATTGGAACTCCTTATACTAGGAACTTAGAGAGTACATGATTTTCTATAAGGTGCATGAACATGAGCTATGATCATAGAGCTGACATGCAAAGCATGAGTAGATATCATGATAACTAAAAAACCTTGCACTAAGATAAGAATGGGTTAGGAATCATCCTTCTCCTATTACTTTTCTATGCATACTGGCATCACTATAAGGATTTGAGAGCTTGACTTGGTTACTTGTTATACCTTCTTCCCCTTAGCTTAAAGCCATCATTCTAAGCTTATGAACCACATAATAAATAACTCTAAATTGAAATATCACAACTTTACCCTAGAGTCTGGGGTATAATAATATGCATAAATAGTAAACTCACCCAGAAAGACTACACCTGATCATGTAAAACCCACTACCAGTACTTCCTTTTGAGATACAACTCTTAGCTTTCTATAGCCCAAATAATAATTATATAATAAATTAACCACTGACTAACTTAGAATTCTTAACTCTTCTTTCTATTAGCTCAATCTTCAAAGATTCAAACTTAGATTATAACAAATAGCATGGAAATCCCCAAATCTATAATGAACCATACTACTTTCAGCATAACCTACAAATATCACATCCATAAACTTATATTTTTCCCACACCATGAGAATTATGCCTACACTAATATCAATAACATATAATTTTGAATCACCAAAATTAAATTCTTGCATACACTATTTCAAGCCTACTGATTCACCTTTCATCCAACCAGCCCCATGAAATATAATCTGCCTAAATTCAGATAACTCCATCCCAACTTTACAACTGTTGCTAAACTCTAGGTTTCATAACTCTAATTCTAGATCATATGCTATCATAGGATTCTGAGAAAGAATCTAAAAACACGTCTGACTGCTAAGTATTAAGGTACTACCCCTCCATTCAATGATCGATTCATTCTGAAACTGAAACTGAATGAATTTTTTTCTAAAATCAACTGAAGTGATTTTCTGGGATGCTAAAACCAGAAAGTTTCTATATACTAGTCTGACCAGGAAAGATTTACCCACTGAGGTAGACACTAAAAAGGGCTTTGCTAAGGTTTCAGGACTGACACTGAACTCAACAACTAAATAATGTTTACAAAGAAGGAGTGAAGTTTTGGGTTCTATTAAAACATACACAAGAACATGAAAGGCCTCAAATGTACCCATAACCGCATCAGGAGAACTTTCCTAATCATGGCGGGACTAGAGTGCATAAAATCTGTTCTGAAATTGACTACTGATAGAACTGAAAGTGGTGCCCTGCTGAGTCGAGCGACTGACTGGAACTTGGGAACGACCACTGATATGTTGACCCACCTAGGGGCCTTCCCTGACTCTGTGGCCTGGCTTGCTACATCCAAAACACAACTTACTACCAGACCTACATACACCCTGATGATTCCTACCATACTTCCTACAGAGAGGGTTAGTACGACCACTCTTTGACCTTGACTTAAACTACCTATTCTAGCCCTCTTATTCTTTCTCCCTTTTTCCCTATACTTCTCCTCTTTACTCAGTAAAGCATGAACAATAGGCCTAGATAGGACAATAGCCAGCTGATTGTTCTGAGCAACTACTGAATAAGTTAAGGTGGCGAAATCAGCTCTAAATTTAGCATAAGAAACATGCTCATTCAGGAGATTTTCCTAAATAGGTAGTGGTGCAGGCTGATTCCCATTTCTCCTTCAGTTAGTCTTTCTGGGAGGCATGTTTTATAAATCAGAGGAATGTTGAATTAGATAGAGATTTTGAATTTAGCTCATGCACAATTACAAGACGTGAACACTGAAAGAAGGAAAAATTTTCCTAAAACATTTCATAGCCTCCTTCCCATAAGTGTGTCGTGATTCACACCCATGCACAATACTCTACTCAATGCGACTTTTAGACTCCCCAGGATACTTTTAAAAATGGCTCTAATACCAAGTTTATAACTCCGAAGGAGTACACCCTAGACTCCACATGATGCTTACAGTCACAAGTGACCATAGGCTACCCCATGAGCTGGTACCTATTATTAGCCCTGAACAAAACTACTAATAAATGATACACATATGCGAAATAACTAAATATTCCATAAGGTTTTATAATAATAAGACATTATTGGACTCTTAAATTTGAAAAAAAACTATCTAAAATTAATAGCATAAAGAGTGGCAATCAACTAAAAACTAGATAACTGTTTGAAAGCCTCTAACTGAATGACTGTGGAGTTAATGCGACATGTCCCCAACTAACTCTAACTGACTACTGGATGAAAGTACTAAAATAAACATAATTGATCCTTAAAATATGAGGACTCATAACTATTGATGCTGCTAATACGATGGAATATCTAAGTGCGGTTGGTAACCTGTATCCAAACCTATGATATGATACATCATAGCACAAGAAATATGTATATGGTTAGTACTTTGAATTTTTTGGTATGCTAGATAAGGTTAGGCTAATATGCATAGGATCATGTGTATGAATGACAACTGACTGAATAAATAACATGATATAATTGGATATAAATGCGTGAATGATGTAAAATCTCAGAATGTATGACCAAACATATAACATAATTCTAAAATATTCCGTAAGCTGAAATACTAACATCTGATCACTGAATAACTGCTAAATTGTATGCTATGGTCAAGCAAAACTGAACTGAGTTTTGAACTGAATACTAAAACTGAAACTGTGCGAGATATCATCTAATCAATATACCACAATCTAATCTAATCGGGGTCCAACCTGTAACTCTAGTTGGAAGGGTATTAGCACCGTGCCACGGGTACTAAGAAGCGAAAGTGTCACCCCCATCTGGCAGTTGCCATAATGAGATATGTATTAGCCTCATCTAGCAAGTAAACACTTTATCAACCCTCAACTGGCAGGTTGATATCTCAACCTATGCTATCTACGTAGTTCTAGAACCTAGGGACTGCTACAAAGGGTCACACCCTCTACTGAAAGGTGAGCTCCCATACCTGGGTTCACTTGGTGCTAAATTCTACTCCTAATTAAACTAACTTGGATTACTGAACTAATATAAGTTTGACTAACATGATAACTGACTGAACTGATAATACTTATATATGTCTGAAACCATTATGAGAATATTAAGAATAAGTAAACAACTAAATTTTGGGTATTAATAACACCTAGGACTCGATAACAATAACAACAGGGACACATAAAAGCTTTGAAACCATGGAAGGAAATCATTGTTCACAATTATTCACTTAAGCATTTCATCGATAACATGAGGGTCCAGACTTTAACATGGGGGTGCCTTTAAGCATGATAAGATAGATGATCATATGAACAAATCATAAACTGAAGGTTTATTCTGAATTTATGTTTACGTGAAAATAATTGAAATCATGACTTGAAATAAAGGGCTCTTTCTATCAAAACTCTTGGAAAATTCTTGAAATTCATGGTTTAAGTATGGAAATGAGTGAAACATGAGGGAATAGCATAATTGTAATACTAAAACCATACTTAGGGATTTAACTATGAAATTTCATGTTTCAAACGTGTAAGAGCTGCTTTCAACAGAAATAGATTGTAAACATCATGTATAATTGAAATTCATAAAAGCTTTATGGAGATAAATCATTATAAACATGTAGCTTCATAATTTAAAGCATAAAAGATGAATTCTTGAACTACATGAGTGAAAAGGACCCATGGATGAACATCTAATATACTTGGGTTGAAGAATTCGTGAAGGTTCTTAGAGGATTTCTTAAGAATTAAACTTGAATATTGAATGGGCTAGGGTTTGTTCTTGAGAGAAAATTTGTTTCTTGGAGAGAAATTATGCCTAATGAGGCATATCATACTTTTTTGGGGCATTAATTCTCTGTTTTGGATGTATTTGGGTGATGGAAAATGACTGAACTGCCACTTGGGGATTAAATTTGGCTGGAGTTCGGACTAGAGCTTCACCATGGACTAGTGGTGGTCTTACTGCGATGAGGTAGGGCTTTCACCTCTATTTCCACTGTGACATGATGGAATCCTAGTGATTTGTTAGAGTGAAATCCAAATGCTATCCAAACTTGTCCGAAAAATTCAAAACTTACTTGAGACATGCTACCTGCACCCCTGAACACAAATTAACTCAAAATCCATCGTCTCGGAGCCTGAAAGGTCAACTTAAAATCCTCAAAGTTATAAGAGGTCAAAAGTGACTAAGTCCCTCAACACTTTGTCTTATTTTCAGGTTCTAAGTATCTTAAGCAAGTAGTAGGGGTTGAGCAAGACTTAAAATTGTATGAGGTATTAAGGTAATAAGATCAAGATATAAAAGATGCTAAGAAGGATAAATCGCATGCATTAAATGCCTTAAAGTTAAAGTTAAGTAAGGACGATGAAGATGTTGCATACTTAGCTTAAAAATTCGTTAGAGTTAGAAGAGAAGTGATAGATTTCAAAAGAATGAAAGTAGTAGAAAACTTTTTTGTGGAAATGATTTGTGTTTCAAATATGGTACACTTGGTCACTTTATCAATGATTTTACCTTGCACAAGATGGATTACTAAGAATAGATGAAGTCTATAGAAAATAAAGGAAAGAAGAAAGACTTGATCCCTAACAAGTCCAAAAGAAAAGCTAAAGTAGATTATGTAGTCAAGGAAGTCTAAGCTACTTGAAGAGACTCATAAAGTAAATCTGGTGAGTGAGAACACTTTGAATATGCCTCCATGTTAGTTGTTAAAGATGATGAAATAATTTACAACTCTCCATTTACTCTCATGGAAAAATCTGATGATGATAAAGATGATGAGGTAACTCTTCTTGATACTAAGCAAAATCTAAAGGACTATTCCCTTAAAAAGTTAAGAAAACTTGCAAATATTTGTAATGATTCTCTATTTGAGCTCACAATTGAGAAATATTTTCTTAAAGGAAAGGTAGAAAATATTGAGGGTGAGAAAATTGCCTTAGCTATTCAAATCTCTAAGCTATGAGAACACTCTTAAAAATTAAATTCTGAAAATCTTGAGATGTTAGAAAAAGCTGAAGAAATTGTCGGAATATGTTTCTAAAGGAAAAAGTAAGGCTAGATGTCTTCAAATTGATCTTGAAGAAAAGCTAAATAAGTCTAAAGAGCTTCTTGTAACTTCTCATGGAAAAAATGTAAATTAGAAAGGGATTTAATCTGCATAAGAGAAGATCTCAACAAATCTCTAAAATGGTCTGCTAATTTATAAATCTTAGCTAATGACATCATAATAATCCCCCCTTCAATCCTCATAAAAAGTATGTATTTATATCTAACGATATCTTATTGACTCACTGTGGAAAAAATAGCCGTAAAAATAGGAACTTCCAAGCAATACTAAGAGTTTAAATTAACTCAACCAAGTAAGTTCATCAAGAGCAGTCACTTAAGAAAGGACCCACTCCCCAAACATAATCTAAGAGGGGTAGACTTCCTAGTTGGACCAAGAAAGTTGTGATTACTTCCCTGTACCCTTATTGGGAGCTCAAACTTAAAAGGTTTCCCAAAGGTCATAAATAATCTTTGTATCCAGGTGGGAGTAAGAGAAAGAATTCAAAGTTGCTTCATGGGTAGTTGATACTCCAAGCAATTGACAGGTAAAAATGATTATTTTCTCTCACTTAAGGCACTTAATGGTGGAGGTTTCTCTTTCGGATATGGAAAGGAAGTTTACATTCTTGGTTTTGGAAATATGAAAAAATGATTAAATCACGTTATTGAAGATATATACTATGTGAGTAGGTTAAAGTACAACTTATTGAGTATGTCTTAAATCTATGACAAGGGAAATGAAATAAATTTTTTTATTAGATTGGTGCACTATTACAAGTCTACACACAGGAAGTTATACTCAGAGCTAAAGGGTGCAAAAATATGTATGAGATTGATCTAAACTCAGTTATTAGAAGTGATTTGACTTGTTTGAGTGCTCAAAGTGAGAATATTGTTCTCTAGCACAACAGACTTAGACATGTGAGCTTATCTATACTAAATAATTTGGTCTTAAAGGACATAGCTCAAGGTGTTCCAAAGTTTTAGTTTTAGACACCAAGTTATATGATTCTCGTGTCAAGGGAAAACAAACTAGGTCCTCTATGAAACAAAAAAAATGCAAGTACTACAAGACCTCTTGAGTTGTTACAATGTACTTGTATAGACTTGCCAATTTTCAATAAAGAGGAGGAAAGAAATATGTCTTTGTCATTATTGATGACTTCTACAGGTTCACAGAGATCATGTTTTTGAAAACAAAAATGAGACATTTAAGGTACTGCTGATCTTTACTAAGCAAATTTAAGTGAAATTGAAAATCAAAATAGCAGGGATCAGATTTGATCACGGAACTGATTTTTAAAATTCAAGAGTTGAGGAATTTTTTAGCATAAATGTAACAAGTCATCACTTTTCAGCTTCAAGGATCCCTCACTAAAATGGGGTAGTTGAAAAAAAGAACAAATAGTTGATTGATATTGTGAAAACCATGCTAATTGATGGAGGTCTTATAAAGAACTTCTTGATTGAAGCAATGAACAATGCCTATTGTGGGATACTCATTAACCAGCAAAGCCTACAGAGTATGTAACAAAAAAAATATTGTGTGTTGAGGAAAGTGTTCATTTCATTTTTGATGAGTTAAAGAGATAGTCCAGGTGAAGAAGACCCTTAAGGTCAAAATGGAGGAACTTATTCTCATTCAAAGAGATAGTCCAGGTGAAGAAGACCCTTAAGGTCAAAATGCTTAATATGAAGTGAATGGTGAAGAAGGAGGAGAAGGAGAACCAGGTTCTCAGCTGCAGACTTTTGAATTTGATGGGCCTAAATAAGAAATTCAGGATCGATTCTTTGAGGGACCTGATACAAGCTATCCTTAAAAAATTTCTACATGGTCTAATATAAAGCACAAGTCATCTCATACACTTGAGAATTTAAAGTCTCCTTTGGAGTCTAGAGTGCAAAATAGGGCACAAGCAAGATATTTTATGGACATTTTAGCATTAATTCCTTTATTAAGCCTAAAAATGTAAAATAAGAACTCAAAGATGCTAACTAGGTGAATGCAATGCAGGAAGAATTTAGTAGTTTGAAAGAAGTAAGGTATGGTACCTGGTACCTAGACCTGCTGACTAAATCATTATAGAAACAAAATGGATGTAAAAAATAACCATGATGAGTATGGTATTATCACCAAAAACAAGAAAAATCTTGTGGTATAAAGATACAATTAGGAAGAAGGAATTGACTATGATGAGACCTTTGTTCCTATCATAAGAATGGAAGCAAGAAGAATTCCCATTGCCTTTGCGACATATAAGGGGTTCAATTGTTCCAAATAAATATGAAAAGTGTATTTATAAATTGTTATTTGAATAAAGAAGTCTATGCTAAATAACCATTTGGGTTTGAAAATATTGATCAATAAAATCAAGTATTGAAGTTGGATAAGGCTCTTTATGAATTGAAACAGGCCCCTAGAGCATGGTATGAAGGATTGTTAAAGTTTCTTCTTAAAAAGGGATTCAAATGAGGAAAAGTTCACAATACTATATTTCCTAAATTTAGAGAAAAGAGCTTACTGAGTTTAGAAGTCTATGTTGATGATATAATCATTGGTGCAAGTTCAGACTCACTATGTGACAAATTTGTAAAACTCATTATAAGTGAGTTTAAAATTAGCATGATAGGTGAACTAAGTTTGTTCCTTAGATGGTAGATCAAGAAAATACCTTATGGTACCATAATGTGTCAAGAGAAATATAACAATTAAGCATTGACGGAATTCAACATGAATGAACCAAGACCCATTGATATTCATATAGGGCCAAAATCTAAAATAGATGTGGATGAACTTGGTCTCTCAGTAAATGAGACTATATATAGAAGAATCATTGGATCCCTACTATATTTTACTGCTAGCAGACCAGACATAATATTCGTTATAAGGATGTGTTCCATATTCTAAGCTTTCCTAAAAGATCCTCTCACTTGAAGGCTGTTAAGAGAATTCTCAGATATTTAAAAGGAACAAGGGACCTGGTCCTATTCTATTCTTCTGGTGACAACTTTGATCTCAATAGGTATGTTAACTCTAACTATTCAAAGTACCTGGTAGATACGAAAAGCATCTCTAGTATGGTTTATTTTCGTAGTTCATCTATGACCTCTTAGGGATCTAAAATGCAAAATTCAATTGCCCTTTTATATATGATGTAGAATATGTAGTAGTTGCTTCTTACTATAGTCAATTACTCTGGATCAAGCAAAAACTAAAAGATTCTGGGATAGTGACTAATATTATTCCATAGATGTGTGACAATACTAATTCTCATAACAAGGAAAAAAAGTTTTTTTAACACAAGAGTACTAAAAACAATGATGCGAGGCATCATTACCTCAAAGACAATATGGAGAAAGGGGCAATCTGCCTAAAATTCTAAAAAATTAAAGACCAAATTGCTGACATTTTTACTAAAGCTCTTCATAGGGAGCAGTTTGTGAAAAATAAGTTAAGATTTGGGCTAATAAAGATGAATTGAGTTGCCTTAGTTTGTTTCATCTACTCTGATATTGGTTATGATTAAGGAACATGTATTTTTGAATTGATTCAATTACCTTAACTCAGTACTATACCTTTTTGAGGTATACATGCATGGTGAGCAAGAACATAAGGAGTGGTGATGATATAGACATTAAATATTAAATTATTTTCAAATAAATGATGGACCTGGTCCGTACCCAAAGGTTAGTATCATATTTTTCTCTTAAATCTATATATAGTTACTGTTCAAAATTTCCACGTGGCTCTTCCCAACTCTCTGTACTAAAGTTAAATCATTTAAGTTGAAAAGGACATGACCAATTAGCACTAGGTATATCTCTCACCTTTAAGTCAAAATGTTACCTCCCTTCTCTCTCTTTAAAAAATAAATCAAAAACATTTTCAACTTCATTCTTATATTCTCATTAATTCCTTCTTTAAATTTTTCTCTCTCATAACTTCAAAAATTAAAGTTTCTTCCTCTCTCAACCAAAAAGTCTCAAGATGACTCATCCTCTAACCCTTCTCTTGTTAATAGAGCTTGATACACTTTAGCACCCACTCTGTCTAAAGAAACCCCTTTTTTCATAAGAAACCCTACACCCTTAGCTAGAAAAAACACTCCCATTGAAGCATTTATTGGAAATTCTTAAATAACTCTAGAAATTCCTCTTATGTCTATTAAAAAACCCTTTAGTACTATTTTTTTAGGTTACTTGTAGAATATGAGACTCTGATGTCCCCTACTGTGACACGACCCGAACTAGGGCCTAGTCGTGTTGGGTATCTCAAGTCTAATTAGGACTGGAGACCACCCCCAATACCTAACCATAACCACCCCGCACCCTATGTTGGATGAACTCCAAACTTATAACAAGGTAAAATAATAACAGTTTAAAGAATTAAATAAAGACTATAATTAAAATCCAAAAAACCCAACCAATTATCTAGCCGATGTTAACCCCAATGCCAATACCAATACCAAGGCCAACACCCATACCAACACTGCTCATGCCTATAGTAGTCTGATAAAGCCTCTAACTAGAATCAAATGACATTCGATCGGGATAATCTCCCGGCCATAGCAAAAACAAAAATCCAGGAAAAAAATAGTAAAAAGAAGTCCATAGAATGAAATGGAGTCTTCCAGAGTGTGGAAGCTCATCACTTTAATATGACTCAAAACTGTTCCTAAATCCCACTCACTGAGAAGGAGGAATGGTAGTATGGCTAATTCCTACATTGCATGGGGATGCAACACCCAAAAATGGTTAGTAGAGTGAATGCTAGTATGCATTCAGGGATATAGATATATATAATGCCATCATTCAAAGACAAGTCAAATAACCATATACAATGACATACATATATATATCATTCTGGGAAAAGTAACCTTGTTTAGCATACATTTAAAACCTTTACTTGGGTTGTATAGCTTTACCACCCTAAAACCACCCACAAACTATATAGGTTTAACTTTTCCAGCTGAAAGGGTCCCAGTGTATTTTAGCCGCACGATTGGAGAAAAGAACCTGAGATGACTAGCACATCTTCCAAAATATAAAGTGTGACATCATGCACATAGTCACCATGACCAAACTTCATATCGGCAAACATGAGTTTCCAGTATTGGTCCCTCGGGACTTCCACCTTCTATGAATTTGCTACCTCTCCCCCTGTTAAGACCATAGTAAAACCATTTACATATTCCAACCTTTTACCAAGGAGTCATTAAATTAGGCATTAACCATTGGTATCATCATTACAAAATTAGAGCTTGCAGGTCTATCCATTTATGTCATACCAAATCCATTAAACCAAGTTGACTCAAAAGTTTCCAATTAAACCAATACCGTGGCCACCAAGGCCTTTCCAAACCATTTAAAATCAAAAAAACCAATTTAAGTTCCATTACCTTTTATGCAATGCAAGGATTTCAAGAATAGTCAAACTATGTGACAAAATCATTCTCATTGGCATTTTAGCAAATATAAGTTCACATAAGTTTTCAAACCATAACCAAGTAATTTGGGGAACCTATGATACCCCAAAATCCATTTACCATTTATATGCATCTCACAAAGTCAAAATCATACTAAAAGCATGAAGTAAAACATAATTAAACCATGAGAAACACAATTCAACCATGAACATCCAAACCCCCAACCATCATTTCAAACCATACCAATATCATGAAATCATACATTAAATCTCATGATTATTGTAAAATAATAATGAGGGGAGAGTAATATGCCTTGGATACTAAGGAAGATGGAAAGAATCAGCCCCTAATTGATTGTCTTAAAGAAACCCTAGCCTCTTGCTTGAGAGAGTATTTGAGAGAGATTTTAAGAGTGTTTGATTGAGAATAATAAGTTAATGAAGTCCCAAAAGGTATTTTATGTCGTGGTGTCCAAAGGAGTTAAAAGGGAAAATTTCCAAAATACCCCCAACTTAAAACTATAAAAAAATACTGCGGGTGGTAACGAGTTGACCCCTTGACTCTTGATCACAACATACAACTTGTACCATCGAGTTGTCACTAAGACAGTGATTTTTACACCCACACACTATCCACCACATGATGCTATTTCCCCCACTCATGACCAGACCATACGACTCGAATGGTCCAGTCGTACTTAAGACAATATCTAAGAGGATCAATACTGGAGAACATAGGACTTCCCATAACGACTCATGACCTATTCTCGTAGTCCTTAGTGAGCCACTCATCCTCAAAGCCAAGTCATATTACTAAGTTTTTAATTAAGTAAAGTATCACCCTACGACTCATTACCACATCTAATAACCCGTACCACCAAACCATAACCACAACAAAACCTAAAAACCATAATTGTGTACCTTACGAGTTGGGTTACCTGACCTATACCCACATCATACAACTCATATGATGAGTCGTTACAAGAACAATAAGCTCAAAGATCAGGAATTTCCAAGGTCCAAAACCCTGGGCATTTCATACCGAGACAACAGATCTAGAGAAAATTACTAAATCTCCCTAGTGAAATGGTTCCCCTACACTATATTAGTCAAACTCTATTTTGGACAGCTATTTGAGGGGGATCTACTTATTGAGAAATCCAACCCCTAAAGTAGTTCTATGGAAGGAGAGGATTGGGCATAGAAAGTTGGACCCTATTGGCTGGAGATCAATGAGGAACTCAAAGAGACATGATGGAACCCTTTTTGTATGGATCTCCTATCCCAACTTATGATGGAACACCTGTAACTTCTTAAAATCTAATAAAATTTATGTTACTATAAATGAAAGATGAAGTTAAGGAAGATGATAGTGATGCCTTTAAATAGAAAAGGCATGGATAATGAGGATTTAAAGAAAATTAGAAGTGAGATGATTCTTGATATGCTATGGATTTATAACACTTTCAACGCTTAAACTATAAAAATATGTAATATTTTTAGGTTGTTTTGTGAGATATGATGTGTTTTGGGTATGTTTTGAAAGAAATCAGGTTTTGGATGTTAAACTAAAAAAAAGATGAAAATTAAAGTTTTGCCTACTTACAAAGGCAAATCTGGGTGTATGTGCCACTTATCGGGCGTAGGTATATAAAGTATGTGTCAGAACCTAAGGTCCAAAGGCTCAGAAGAAGGAAAATAAGACTCTATCACTTACTAAGGGCACGTACGGTCCATATGTGACCAAAGTATGTTGCTGAAGTCCAAGTGCAGGATTTGCATAATCTACACAAAAGTTCTGGCACTTACGTAGGACCACATACAGTCCTTATATGGCCTAAGTAAGTGGCCAGCAACCTCAAACTTTCTTTTTCAATCAAAATTTGATTTTTAGCATTTCCTTATATCCTACATATACTCTTTTGATATTTTTAAGATTGGTTATACACTCTTAACACTTACAAACATATTTTTGATTACAAGATTTAAATTGGATTTTGGGATTTTTTTGTATCATTTTTTGGTTGATAATTCTATACTAACTTTAGGTTTTACTTCTTGATTGTTGTAATATTATTTAATGCTTTTTATTGTGAATTCCATTGATTGTATTACAAACATAAGTAGCTAATTCCCTCAGCTACGGTTATGGGTACCCTGGTTAAATAACGAAGTAAGGAAAAGTGTTCAATCTACCTAGAGAGTTTTTGTTGCATGTATTATGGTTTACTTTGAGCTTATTGCTTTCTTAATGGTTTCAAATATTAGGATCCATCCTATATTTACAATGAACCCGTGAGGGAGGTAGGGATTGGGAAAAAGAGTTCACAATAGTGATTTGGAGTTAATTGTCAAAATAAGCTTATTTGTACTATCTTCTTAAGAAGGTTAATTTCCATCTAATCAACTTGAGAAAAAGATAAGATAGTTAAAACTGGGGTCCAAGGTAAGGGTTAGTAAGGCGATACTCTGAGATCGAGAGAAGATGACTGAAATTTTCCTAAGTATGATGAGAGATGATTGGTGATACCTTTCTTACTAGATTTTACATGCACAATAGTTGAAGAGTTGGGTCATACGAGAAGCCTATTGAGTTAGAAGTTAGGGGGAACAGAAGACTACTATTCATCACAGACTAAGTACAACCAAAGTTGAGATTTGCTACTTGTTCGAGATAACAATAACAAACACCCATTTACTTTCTATTTCCTCCCGTTGAGTTGCACAACCTAGGGATACACATCCACGTCTTCCCTATAGGTTTGGACCCAACCTAGTTAGGTTACTTTACCTATTAGAAATTGTTTTATACTTAATTGGAGGTGTAGTTTAAGCGTTCATAAGAATTTTAGTGCTGTTGTTGAGGAAGACGGTGAGATATTGATTGATGTTTGTTGTAGTTTTTGGGACTTTATTTTTCTTTTTGTAGTTGGGTATACGACAGTGTATACCTAACACCAGGAGTCAAGGCAATTTTTTACTCCTATTGAATCCGTGTTGTAGCTAAATCATACAAAGACAAAATAATTACAACTAGAAATTTAGAAGGGGCTCAGGATAATGGTATGTTGTCCCTTTCTCTACTCTAGGTGATCTACAAAATATTGTTGATAGATAGATGGAGTAGTGTAATACCCAACATTTTGGACTAGAATAAAAATCTATCATTCCTATGCGTAGACAATTCAAGGGCCTCGAATTCTATGTAAATTTAGTGTGTTAATCAATTATGTAGTGTGGAATCTAGTAGAGCATGAATTTAGATCATATAGGTCCCCTAACTCAAGTACAAGTTGAAAGCTTTCCTATCGTTCAAGTTTTAGTGAGCGTCAAAACTTGGGTCGACTTCCATCGACCATAACTCATTTTATATGATGAACTGGGTGGATTACTATATATCAAATAAAATAACATTGAATTATCTTTCCAATGATATGAATTTCACCCAAATCCGATATCAGAGAAAGGATTTATGCCCATTTTACTCTAGCATGTCGGGCTGGCAACTGTATGACGACAATTTTAACGGCCTGTCACATTTGTGACGCCTTGTCAAAATTATCGTCAGCCTTAGGAAGAATCCAAATTTTGTGTGACGACATTTTTGATGGACTGTCCTATTTTTGATGCCTTGTCACGAATGTCGTCAGCTTTTCATTCCAGAACTTGAGGGATGTTTTAGCAAGGGTATTTTGGTCTTTTCCCTTCACTTCCCATGACTTATAACCCGCAAGGAATGTATTATCTTTTATTATCTATAGTTAAACATCTCAAAAAGCTCTCTCATACACTTTAAACCACTAGATTAGGATTTCCTCTCAAGATTATCACCTAAAGAACAAGAACATCCTCTCCCAAAGGGGTTAAACCCTAGTCAAGAAAAATCAAGAACAAGCCTAAGGATTTCTTCAAGAACCTTCAAGAAACATTATATCTCTTTCAAGATCAAGCTTTAAGGTATGCGTAGTGTTTATCCATGGGTCCCTTTCATCTATGGAGCTCAAGAATCATGTTTTAAATTATAAATTGTGATTTTCTTGACGCATTATGACTATATTCATGTTGGATTGTTGTTTGGATTCAAGGTTGTATCTGGATGTGTTTTCATGAAGCAAGTGAATAGGTTAGTTGAAACCCATAAATTTTGGATAGATTAAGATGGTCGAATGGATAAATATACCTATGCCTTAAAAGAGTGCATGGAAGGTGTTTGATAAAATGGGTAAGGAACTAGAAATCATGTAATATAGCTAAATTGTGACTAAGTGAAGGATTCATGATATGCCTCTATGTTCTAATAATTTTTATGTTGATATTGTGTCTTGTAAATGTTATTGGGATGTTCACGAACTAGTCTTATAAGATTATGCCATGCTTACTTACAAATCCTACTTATGTACAAAATATATGATATCCATGCACTTTATGGAATTCCCCATGTAATGATATTCTGGATTGTTGATGTTGGTCACGTACTCAAGTCAGCCATGTATGTCAGTTTCCTTCCATCGAGTCCTGGGGGTACTTGTACCTGAAATAATATAGTTGTGTGCCTACTGCCATGTCATGTTAGCACGATACTCTCAGTCAAGCCATGCTCTATAGAATTTAGTTATTCATGTGACTCAGGAAAACTCAGAAATCTCAGCAGTCTCAGTAGTTCAATAACCTCAGTACTCAGTAATCTCATTGATATAGGTAACAATAGTATTCCTAGCGATATCAGTAGTTTCAGTTCTCTCAGTCAGTCCTTAGAACTCAGTACGTTCCTTCAGTAAAGGGAACTCAGTAAACTTAGTTTATCTCCACTAAACAAAACCACTAGTATCAGTCCACTTAATCAGTATCAGTTCAGCTAATCAGTTCAGTTCAGTTATTCAGTTTAGCTCAGTTATCAAGTTCAGTGTATTTCATATGAGAGTAGGATTCAATACTGAGTGAGACTAGGGATAGGGACTCAACCGCTAGATTAGGACTAAGATCCTTAGAAGCAATCCCTAAGTTCCAGAACTACGTAGCCAGCATAGGTATGAGATGTCACCCATTAGATAGGACTATTATACTCAGGGGTCGCCCGTTACCATATTTATATGTATAATACTAATCCAATGAGTCACCCGCTAGATTTGGACTGACTCCACAGAAGTTGTCTTTATTGGTGGCACGGTACTTACACCCTTTCAGTTAGGATAGAGATTGGAACCCAGTCAGCTTAGCATGGGGCATGTTAGTTTGATGAATACATCCCATAGTTTCAGTTATAGATTCAGGACTATCAGATACAGTCAACTCAGTTCAGTAGTATAGATTCAATACTGTTAGAGACAGTCATTCCTTATCATTTTAAATACACTTCAAGATCACCCATTAGATAGGACTGATCTCAACTATAGTTAAACAGTATCAGAATAATCAGATTTAAAGATCACCCGCTAAATAGGACTGATCTTAACTTTAGTTACTCTATATAGAACGGAACACAGATAGTTCCATTAGAACTTAAACAATCAGATATAGTTTCTCAGTATCAGTTACATCGGTTAGCCAAATTATCACAGTTATATTAGTTATATCAGTCGTCATAGCTTACGTTATTAGTACTCAGTTTTAGGACTGTTAGACATAGTCAATCAGATCAGTTCTTCATAATTCGAACTGTCAGAAATAGTCATTCATTTATTTAGTATCTCAGTATTTGTATAGTTATGTCGACAGTATTCAGACTCAGTAGTCAGTATCACCAAGAGTTAAGTTATAGTCGCTTATGCATATATGTATTCTCACATTTTTATTAGTCAGAATGTTCATGCATATAACCCTTTGTATTTATCTTGCCTCACTCGTATACTCAGTACATTCAGACGTACTGACACATTTGTGCTATGGTGCTTTCTCTTATGTTACACCATAGGTTCAAAGGCACGAGCTCCAGATCAGCAGTAGATTCCAGTATCAGTAGTCAGAGTTAGCAGTAAATCCTCATTTTTTGAGGACACAATGATTTTATTACTATTTTAGTTTTCAGTTTATTTTAGTAATTGGAGTTAGTTAGAAATATGTCCCATCAACTCCTTATTCAGACAGTTAGTGGCTTTCAGATTATCATGTTTAGATAGTTTATTTCAATTGTTTTGGGTATTTTATACCCCACTCGGATGTTATGTTTTTATCAAATTTGAACCTTATGGCCTTATAGCCTTTATTTCAGCATTTATTCAGTATATTATGCAGTGTACAGGTACAAATATCAGTCATGGGTTAGCTTGTTGTCCTTTGGGCTCATGGGCAACGCATAACATTCTGGTTTAGAAAAATCGAGGTGTTACAAAATTGGTATCAGATCCTATGGTTTAATAGAGTCCTAGGAAGTCTGAATGCTGCATCTAGTAGAGTCTTATACATATGTGTGTTGTGCACCACACTTATATGCAGGAGGCTATGAGTTGTTTTAGGATCAGTTTCCCTTCTTTAAGTATTCATGTCGTGCCAGTGAGCATAATTTCAGTCTAATCTACTTTTCTCTTTCTTCTACAGACATGCCTCCAAAAATAAGAAACGCGAATCAGTCATCCTCTTAGCCTGAATAATCTTTGGGAGATCATGTTTTTCATGCAGAGTTTAGGGCTGTATTCACCAGTCTTACTCAGTCAATCGCTGCCCAAAATAAATGACCAGCTATCGTTTCAGCCAACCCCAGGGCCAATTCAGCTGCAACTAGAATTTGGGACCTCACCCGAATGAATTCTCCTTCTTTCATAGGGTCTAAGTCAAAAGTGGACTCGTAGGAATTCCTAGATCAGGTTCAAATGATGACAGATGATATGGGGGTAACTACTGTAGAAAGTACTATGTTAGATGCATATCAATTACAGGATATGGCTCATACTTGGTACAAATAGTAGAAGTTAAAAAGGTTAGATGATGCAGGCCCTATAGAGTGGGAGGAGTTTGCCTCTGCTTTTCTTGATAGATTCTTTCCGCTAGAGCTTAAAGAAGCTAAGGTGCTATAGTTCATCAACCTCAGACAGGCCAGTATGATGGTAAAGGAGTATTCTACCAAGTTTACTTAATTATCCAGATATTCCCCTTATGTGGTTACATATAGTAGCGCCAAGATAACTAAGTTCATGTCAGGGTGAATGATAGCATGGTAAATGAGTCCAGATCTTCCATGTTTAATAGTGATATGACTTTAGCCAAACTTATGACTCATGCTCAGCAGATAGAAGAGCAAAAAATTAGAATGAGGGAGAGACAGAGTAAGAGAGCAAGGATAGGTAGTTTCAGCTTTGCTAAGCCTAAGTCACAGGGTGGTAATCGTTCTCAGCATAGTCAGATGTTTTTATCTCCATCTCCATCCTCAGCTAGTGCACCAACACCTAAGTCTAGAAATGTCCGTCATGATGGAGCGCCAGGTTCTGAGGCCGAGGGTAGTAAAAATAGAAGTCTTACTTATTCGCAATGCGAAGAGTATGGTAAGAATCATCTAGGTGCATGTAGGGCAGGTAGTGATGTATGCTTTGGGTGTGGAAATCCAGGCCACATAATATGAGATTGTAGACTTCTATCATAGAGGGGTAAAGAGTTATGTCAGCAAGGCACCAAGAGTGGTCAGCATCAGAATAAACTTTATGCACTCCAGACCCATCATGATCCGAAAAGTTTCCCTCTCCTAAATTCGAGTACGTTACTAGTATTTCATATTCATGGTATACATTGTTAGATCTGTTTCTCTTATTTGGACATATGTTTAGTATTAGTTAGTTCGTAAAGCCAGTTAGTCAGTTTAGCAATCGATCAGTCAAATTTGTATAGTTTGTTTCCTCATCCTTGCATCTATTCATGCTATCCAAGATCTCAGGGAATGTGACTATTCCAAGTAAAACCTCCAAGTAGTTGCAAGTTTAGTTCAGTTTATGCATTATGCATTAGTCCCAGACTTCTGAGGTTCAGTTATAGTCTAGTTCGTACATGCCTTGTGTATCACCTCAACTTCCTCAATATCTCAGCAACGTTAGTCCAGCATCCTTCAAGGGACATAGTGTCCCAAGGGGAAGATTCACTATAGCCCCCAAAATTTCATGATTTAAACATTTCATTTTCTTTGATGAATCTATCTTAGAGGAAGTGTTACTTATGAGCTGACCCTCTAGCTCCAAAATTCAGCAGTAAGCTATATACTCAATGGCTCAGTTTAGTCCACGATATGATACTTTATCCATGTCATGTATTGCAAACTCTGTTCAGTTTAAGTATCACTCTCCAGACTCAGTTATGTTCTCATATTTTTGCTCATGCATATTGAGTAATTAGTCTCAGACTCATCAGTATTTTTAGTTCAAGGTAATAGGCTTCCTTGAAGTTACTCATTCTCATGTTCAGATTTCAGTAACAAACTTGGTATTCAATTCCATGCTTGGTTTTCAGTTCAAACTTGGTATCTTTACCATTATATATTCAGTCACATATTCATTAGTTAGTTCAGTCATGTATTTACGCATCAGATATGCGTGGTCAGCTTATCAGCATTTTCAATCATGCATTCACATATCAAGTTAGTAATATAGTCATGCATTAGATGTGCATGGATTCATCTTATTAGTTATGCATCAGATATGCATTCTCATTTGAGAAACTCAGTTCATCAGAACACTTAGTCCTATATTCATAAATCAGTTACTCAAGCATCAGATATGCGTGTTCAGTGTGATGTATACAACTTATCAGTCATGTCAGTCCCGAAACCATGTTTCAGTAGTGTATGTCTTGTAGGTACTTCAATTGATCTTTTCTTTCATCTCAGTCATTCTCATTCGAGGACGAATGTTCCCAAGGGGGAGATATTGTAATATCCTACATTTTGGAGTATAATAAAAATCCATCATTCCTCTGTGTAGACGTTTCAAAAGCCTTAAATCTTATGTAAATTTTGTGTGTTAATCAATTATGTAGTGTGGGAATCTATTAGAGCATGAATTTAGATCATATAGGTCCCCTAACTCAAGTACAAGTTGAAAGCTTCATGTCTTAGTGAGCGTCAAAACTAGGGTCAACTTCAATCTACCATAACTCATTTTATATGACAAAGTTGGTGGCTTACTATATATCAAATGAAATATCTTTGAATTATCTTTCCAACAATACCAATTTCACTCTAATCCGATAGGGGATGAAGGAGTTATGCACATTTTACTAAAGCATGTTGGGCTGGCAACTGTGTGACGACAATTTTGATGGCCTGTCATATTTGTGAGGCCTTGTCAAAATTTTTGTCAGCCTTAGGTAGAATCCAGATTCTGTGTGACGACATTTTTGATGGCCTATCACATTTTTGACGCCTTGTCACGAATGTCGTCAGCTTTTCTTTCCAGAACTTGAGGGACATTTTAATAAGGGTATTTTGGTCTTTTCCCTTCACTTGCCATGACTTATAACCCGCAAGGAATGTATTATCTTCCATTCTTTTTAGGTAAATATCTCAAAAGGCTCTCATACACTTTTAACCAGAAGATTAGGGTTTCCTCTCAAGATCATCTCCTCAATAACAAGAACATTCTCTCCCAAAGAGGTTAAACCCTAGTCAAGAAAAATCAAGAACAAGCCTATGTATAGGACTGATCCTAGTAGTCACTCACTAGATTAGGACTGACCCCACAGCAGTTGTCTCTACTAGTGGTGCGGTACTGACACCCTTCCTGTCAGGACAGAAATTAGACCCCAGTCAGCTTAGCATGGGGCATGTCGATTAGATGAATACATCCCACAGTTTTAGTTACAGATTCAGGATTTTCAGATACAATCAACTCAGTTCAGTAGTATAGATTTAGTACCGTTAGAGACAGTCAATCCTTATCATTATAAATAGACTTCAAGATCACCCATTAGATAGGACTGATCTCAACTATAGTTAAACAGTATTAGAATAATCACATTTAAAGATCACCCACTAGATAGGACTGATCTCAAATTTAGTTACTCTATATAGAATGGAACACAGATAGTTCCATCAGAACTTAGACAGTCAGATATAGGCACTCAGTATCAGTTACATCAATTAGGCCGATCATCACAGTTATATTAGTTATGTCAGTTGTCATAACGTTATCAGTACTCAATTCCAGGATAGTTAGACACAGTCAATCAGATCAGTTCTTCATAATTCGAACTATCAGAAATAGTCATTCATTTATTCAGTATCTCAGTATTTGTATAGTCATGTCGACAGTATTCAGACTCAGTAGTCAGTATCACCAAGAGTTAAGTTATAGTCGCTTATGCATATATGTATTCTCACATTTTTATTAGTCAAAATGTTCATGCATATAACCCTTTATATTTAGCCTGTCTCACTCGTATACTCAGTACATTCAGACGTACTGACGTATTTGTGCTATGGTGCTTTCTCTTATGTTACACCATAGGTTCAGAGGCATGAGCTCCAGATTAGCAGTAGATTCCAGTATCAGTAGTCAGAGTTAGAAGTAAATCCTCATCTTTCGAGGACACGATGATTTTATTACTATTTCAATTTTTAGTTTATTTTAGTAGTTGGAGTTAGTCGGAAACATATCCCATCAACTCCTTATTCAGACAGGTAGTGGCTTTCAGATTATCATGTTTAGATGGTTTATTTCAGTTGTTTTGGGTATTTCATACCCCACTCAGATGTTATGTTTTTATCAAATTTGAACCTTATGGCCTTATAGCCTTTATTGCATCATTTATTCAGTATATTATGCAGTATACAGGTACAGATATCAGTCATGGGTTAGGTTGTGTTCCTTCAGGGTCATGGGTACTGTGTAGCATTTTGGTTCAAAAAAATTGGGGTGTTACAAACTTATTATCAGAGGCTAAGGTTCAATAGAGTCCTAGGAAGTCTGAAAGCCACTTCTAGTAGAGTCTTATACATGCGTGTGTTGTGCACCACACTTATGTGCAGGAGGCTTTGAGGTGTTTTAGGAACAGTTTCCCTTCTTTTAGTATTCATGTCGTTCCAGTGAGCATAATCTTGGTCTAATCCACTTCTCCCTTTATTCTACAAACATGCCTCCTAAAAGAAGAAATGGGAATCAGTCAGCCCCTCAGCCCGAAGAACCTTTAGGAGATCATGTTTGTTATGCGGAGTTCAGGGCCACATTCACCTCTCTTGCTCAGTCAGTCGCTACCCAGAATGAATGACCAACTATTATTCCGACAAACCCAGTGGACAATTCAGCTGTAACTAGAATTCGGGACTTCACCCGAATAAATCCTTCTTCTTTCACAGGGTCTAATTTAGATGAGGACCCATAAGAATTTTTAGATCAGGTTCAGAAAGTGACAGATGTTATAGGGGTAACTACTGTGGAGAGAGTTGAGTTAGCCATATATCAGTTGCAGGATGTGGTTCATACTTGGTGCAAATAGTGAAAGTCAGAAAGGTTAGATAATATAGGCCCTATAGAATGGGAGGAGTTTGCCTCTGCTTTCCTTGATAGATTCTTTCTGGTAGAGCTTAGAGAAGATAAGGTTCTAGAGTTCATCAACCTCAGGCATGGTAGTATGATGGTAAAGGAGTATTCTCTCAAGTTTACTCAATTATCCAGATATGCCCCTCATATGGTTGCAGACTATAGAGCCAAGATGAGTAAGTTTGTGTCAAGGGTGAACGATAGTGTGGTAAACAGGTACAGATCTGCCATGTTGAATAGTGATATGACTTTAGCCAAACTTATGACTCATGCTCAGCAGATAGAGGAGCAGAATATTTGAATGAGAGAGAGATAGAGTAAGAGAGCAAGGACAGATAGTTTCAACTTTGCTCAGCCTAAGTCACAGGGTGGTAACCGTTTTCAGTATAGTCATAAGTTTTCATCCCCAACTCCATCCTCAGCTAGTGCACCAGCACCTAAGTCTAGAAATGACCGTCATGATGGAGCGCTAGGCTTCGAGGCCGAGGGTAGTGAAAATAGAAGTCTTACTTATCCGGAATGTGAAAAGTGTGGTAAGAATTATCTAGGTGCATGTAGGGCAGGAAGTGATGTGTGCTATGGGTGTGGCAAGCTAGGCCACAGGATGTGAAAGTGTAGAATTCAAGTACAGAGGGGTAAAGAGTTGCATCAACAAGGCACCAAGAGTGGTCAGTGTCAGAATAAACTTGATGCACTACAGACTCGTCATGATCCAAAAAGTTTCCATGACCTAGATTCGGGTATGTTACCAGCCTTTCATATTCATGGTATGCATTTTTAGATCTCTTTCTCTGATTTGGACATAAGTTTCAGCATGAGGTAGTAATGCTAGCAAGTCAGTTTAGCAATCGAGCAGTCAGATTTGTATAGTTTGCTTCCTCATCCTTCCATCTATTTATGGTATCCAAGATCTCAGGGAATGTAACTATTCTAAGTAGAACCTCCTAGTAGTTGCAAGTACTTTTCAGTTCATGCATTATGCATTAGTCCTAGACTCCCGAGGTTCAGTTATAATCTAGTTTGTAGATGCCTTGTGCATTGCCTCAACTTTCTCAATATCTCAGCAACGTCAATCCTGTATCCTTCAAGGGATATAGGGTCCCAAGGGGGAGATACACAATAGTACCTAAACTTTCATGATTTAAAAATGTCATTTTCTTTGATGAATTTATCTTGGAGGAAGTGTTACTTATGAGCCGACCCTCTAGCTCCAAAACTCAGCAGTAAGCCATGTACTCAATAGCTTAGTTTAGTCCACGATACGATACTCTATCTATGTCATGCATTGCAGACTAAGTTTAGTTTAGGTATCATGCTCCAGACTCAGTTATGTTCTCATGTTTCCGCTCATGCATATTAAGTAATTAGTCTCAGACTCATAGATATTTTTAGTTCAAGGTAACAACCTTCCTTGAAGTTACTCATTCTCATGTTCAAATTTTAGTAACAAATTTGGTATTTAGTTCCATGCTTAGTTTTCAGTTCAAACTTGGTATATTTACCATTACATGTTCAGTCACATGTTCATAAGTATGTTGAGTCATGTATTCATGCATCAGATATGCGTGGTCATCTTCTCAGTACTTTCAATCATGCATTCACATATCATATCAATCATATAGTCATACATAAGATGTGCATGGATTCATCTTATTAGTTGTGCATCAGATATGCATTCTCGTTTGAGAAACTCAGTTCATTAGAACATTAGTCCTACATTCATAATAAGTTACTCATGCATCAGATATGCATGTTCAGTGTGATGTATTCAGCTTATCAATCATGTCATTCCCGAAACCATGTTTTAGTAGTATATGTCTTGTAAGTACTTCATTCGATCTTTTCTTCTATGTCCGTCATTCTCATTCAAGGACGAATGTTTCCAAGGGGGAGATATTGTAATACCCCACATTTTGGAGTAGAATGAAAATCCATCATTCCTATGCGTAGATATTTCAAAAGCCTCAAATCCTATGTAAATTTAGTGTATTAATAAATTATGTAGTGTGGGAATCTATTTGAGCATGAATTTAAAACATATAGGTCCCCTAACTTAAGTACAAGTTGAAAGCTTTCCTATCGTTCGAGTTTTAGTGAGCATCAAAACTTAGGTCAACTTCAATCGACCATAACTCATTTTATATGATGAACTCGGTGGCTTACTATATATTAAATAAAATATCTTTGAATTATCTTTCCAACTATACTAGTTTTACCCAAATATGATATCGGAGCAAGGATTTCTGCCCATTTAACTCCAGCATGTCGGGCTAGAAATTGTGTGACAATAATTTTGACGGCCTGTCACATTTGTGACGCGTTGTCAAAATTGTCGTCAGCCTTAGGAAGTATCCAGCTTTTGTGTGACAACATTTTTGATGGACTGTCACATCTTTTATGCCTTGTCGCGAATGTCGTTAGCTTTTCTTTGTTGAACTTGAGGTACATTTTAGTAAGGGTATTTTGGTCTTTTTCCTTCACTTCCCATGACTTATAACCCTCAAGGAACGTATTATCTTCCTTTTTATTTAGTTAAACATCTAAAAAATCTCTCTCATACACTTTCAACCACAAGATTAGTGTTTTCTCTCAAGATCATCTCCTCAAGAACAAGAACATTCTCTCCCAAAGGGGTTAAACCCTAGTCAAGAAAAATCAAGAACAAGCTTAAGTATTTCTTCAAGAACCTTTAAGAAACATTAGATCTCTTTCAATATCAAGCCCTAAGGTATGCGTAGTGTTCATCCATAGGTCCCTTTCATCCACTCAAGAATCATGTTTTAAATTATAAATTGTGATTTCCTTGTCATATTATGACTATATTCATGTTGATGATTATTGTTTGGATTCAAGGTTATATCTTGATGTGTTTTCATGAAGCATGAGAATAGGTTAGTTTAAACCCATAAATTTTGGATGGATTAAGATGGTTGAATTGATAAATATACCTATGCCTTAAAAGAGTGCATGCAAGGTGTTTGATAAAATGCCTAAGGAACTAGAAATTATCCAATATAGCTAAATTGTGACTAAGTGAAGGATTCATGATATGCCCCTATGTTCCAATGATTTTCATGTTGATATTGCATCTTGTAAATGTTGTTGGAATGTTCATGAACTAGTCTTATGAGATTATGCCATACTTACTTGCAAATCCTACTTATGTACAAAATGTGTGATATCCATGCACTTCATGGAATTCCCCCAGTAATGATATTATGGATTATTGATGTTGGTCACGTACTCAAGTCAGCCATGTGTGTCAGTTTCCTTCCCTCAAGTCCTAGGGGTACTTGTACCCGAAATAATATAGATATGTGCCTAGTGCCATGTCATGTTATCACGATACTCTCAGTCAAGCCATGGTCTATAGAATTTAGTTAGTCATGTGACTCAGGAAAACTCAGAAATCTAAGCAGTCTCAGTAGTTCAGTAACCTTAGTACTCAGTAATCTCAGTAACAAAAGTATTCCTAACAATCTTAATAAATTCAATACTCTCAGTCAGTCCTCAGAATTCAGTACGTTCCTTCAGTCAAGGGAACTCAGTCAACTTAGTTTAGCTTTGCTAAATAATACCACTAGTATTAGTTCAGTTAATCATTATCAGTTCAGCTAATCAGTTCAGTTCAGTTATTCAATTTAGCTCAATTATCCAGTTCAGTGCCTTTTAGATCAGAGTAGGATTTAGCACCGAGTGAGCCTAGGGATGGGGACTCAACTGCTAGATTAGGACTGAGATCCTTAGAAGCAATCCCTAAGTTCCAGAACTACGTAGCCAGCGTAGGTACGAGATGTCACCCGTTAGATAGGACTGACATACTCAGGGGTCACCCGTTAGCACATTTATATGTATAGGACTAATCCTAGGAGTCACCTGCTAGATTAGGAATGACTCCATATTAGTTTTATTTACTGGTGGTGCGGTACTGACACCCTTCCAGTCAGGGCAGAGATTGGACCCCAGTTAGCTTAGGATGGGGCATGTCGGTAGATGACTATATCTCATAGTTTCAGTTATAGATTGAGGACTGTTAGATACAGTCAAATCAATTCAGTAGTATAGATTCAGTACTGTTAGAGACAGTCAATCTTTATCATTATAAATAGAGTTCAAGATCACCCATTAAATAGAACCGATCTCAACTATAGTTAAATAGTATCAGAATTATCAGATTTAAAGATCGCTCGCTGATAGGACTGATCTCAAATTCAGTTACCCTATATAGAACGAAACTCAGATAGTTCCATCAGAACTTTGACTATCTGATACAGTCCCTCATTATAAGTTACATTGGTTAGGCCGATCATCACACTTATATCAGTTATGTCAGTCATCATAGCTTACGTTATCAGTACTCAATTTCAGGACTGTTAGACACAATAAATCAGACCAGTTCTTCATAATTTAAACTGTCAGATATAGTCATTATCTATTCAATATCTCAGTATCAGTAAAGTCATGTCGACAGTATTCAGACTCGGTATTCAGTATCACCATGAGTTGAGTTATTGTTTCTTATGTATGTATGTATTCTTATGTTCATATTAGTCAGCATTGTTCATGCATATAACCCTTTGCATTTAGCCTACCTCACTCGTATACTTAGTATATTCAGACGTACTGACGTATTTGTGCTATGGTGCTTTCTCTTATGCTACACCATTGGTTAAGAGGGACAAGCTCCAGATCAGTAGTACATTCCAGTATCAGCCGTCAGAGTTAAAAGTAAGTCCTCAGCTTTCGAGGACACGATGATTTCATTAATATTTTAGTTTTTAGTTTATTTTAGTAGTTGGAGTTAGTTGGGGATATGTCCCATCAACTCCTTATTCAGACGGTTAGAGGCTTTCAGATTATCATGTTCACACAGTTTATTTCAGTTATTTTGGGTATTTTATACCCCACTTAGATGTTATGTTTTTATCAGATTTGAACCTTATGGCCTTAAAGCCTTTATTTCTGTATTTATTCAGTATATTATGTAGTGTACAGGTATAAATCAGTCATGGCTTAGCTTGTGGTCCATTAGGGTCATAGGCACCGTGTAGCAATTTGGTTCAGAAAAATTGGAGTGTTACACGTTGATGTTAGCAAAAGTTGCTAACCAGAGAAGGGAATCTAAAGAGTCCAGATGTCACACCTCAAATCCTGTTAGGGCAGACAAGTACCCATAGCCGTAAAGGCCCGAGAGAACCAATTCATAACCTTATACTTCCCATGCATGTAATGTGAAAACCAAATGTTCTGACAACATGATATTATGTATCGATGAAAATAACTACACATGCACGCACAAAATGATATGTACAACATTTGGCCAATGGGGCCACCATGTCTAAAATCAGGACACTACTATAACTTTACATTAGTCTTCAAAGCCTCTAAAAGATACATAGACTTAGTTAGGGTCGGGACAAACCCCCCCGTTCTACTCTTAACCTACTGCACAATACCAAAACATATGGAATAGACTCGGAAAGCGCCGAATCAACCTGGAGCTCACCAATATGCATGAATAGCCTGCGCTCCTACGACTGAGGTGTATGAGCTGAATTACCTGTGTCTGCAGCATGAAATGTAGGTCCCTCGTGAGGGACGTCAGTACGAAAATATATACTAAATATGTAAGGCTAAAAGTAACAACACATGGTACATGAACTCAATAAAAATCAGATATAAATGTATAAGTAGTACTAGTAGACCACCTTTATATAAACTTGTGGGACTACATATATTATGTTTCTTTCTTCATTTTTACCCTTCTTATTTCATAATCTTTGTAAGCCATATATAATGCAAATGACTAGCTGATCAGTGGTAAATAGATAAATTAAGATCGGCCCATGCTAGGCAAGTGCCCCTGACCTATCACTTGTCATTTTACAGATTTGAATTACTTAGTTTAGTTAGCCTTTGAGATTGTTACTTTGGTGGTCATCACATTATGGTAACTGGAACCAGTACTACACTAATAAGAGACATGTAAATAGACACTTAATGCAACAACAATGAGGTAGGGAGCAGTTGGCACATAAAATAAAGTGTTTAGGAGCTGAAGTAACACATGGGTCTTATTTGAACAAACAGAGAACTCCTAAAATTTTCTAGTGAAGATACACGCGGAGATTTAATAATAAGCACGGTTTGAGGTGTTCTAATGCGTTAGAGATTGGGAAAAAGGTCATTGGATACATGGAGTGTAATGTGCTGCCATTACGTAGCACTTTGTTATAGGATAACCTCGGAAACTTGCTTGATGGAAAATTGTACGACTTCATGCCAAAGAGTGTGAAATAGAGTATGCCTTACATACCTGGTTATTTGACTATGAAACTAACCCAACTTGACTTCCTACCTATTAGATTACTTATCTACAATAGAATATATGACAAACTAGTATTAGTAACCAATCAACACATTTAAGATACTTAATTTTACCCAAAACAGTAACCGGGCAGCAACTACTAATCTATCAAACAAAGGTGTTATTTTAACACTTTTTTTCGTCCAATTACACCCACATACCATTTAGGTTCTTATAAGGTTCACCAAAACCACCTCGATTTCATTACACATTCCAAACAATACGCAAAATAGATTGGGCAGCAAACATTAGTTTGGTGGTGTATCACCATATCTTTCTTCTATGATTCATTACAAACTCATCACACCTTTATCCAACTTCAACCTAGTAGCCCATGACATATACATACAAAACAGTCCACAAAACAGTCCCAAATCCCTTTTATTGTAGCAATCAATTATTGAACTCATCATATCTTGAGTTCTCAATAACAAGACATCCATAATCCCCTCTCAAATTCATCTATAAGAAAAACAAAATAGAGCAGTCACCTTACCTCAATTCAGCAACTTATTCTTTTAATTGAACTCTTCAAGAGCTTGAACTTTCCTTCACACTTAAACCAAAGAAGAACAAAAAAAGTTCCTCAATAACAAGGAAACGTGAACAAACAGCTTGTTCTATAATCAGCCATATACTTATAGTCAAACACTTATAACTTGTTTTCCTAATCTTCCATGAGATAATTAAACAAAACCTTAAGTGTTTTTCACTTACCTTGGGCTGCAAAGGTGAGGGTTTCTTCAAGAACCGTAGAAGGAAAAATAGGGCTGTTGTTCTTGTTGTTTTATAGAGAGTAGAGAGATTCACTGAAATATACTCCTTTTTTGTGACTTAAAAGTGAAGTAAAATGACCAGCAACTTGGCCTTTTAAAGGCCCTATCTTGTCCACCTCCTTAGCTATATTTTAGACCATAAAATTGGTCCAAGTAGGTGATGCACCTACTTAAAGGTCCAAGCTGCTTAAACTTCTAAGTAGGTGATGCACCTACTTGCTTAATTTCTTGTTGGGCTCAATTATATTTGGGCCTTGGCAGATTGGTGTGTTTGGCCACTTATCCATTTTCTTTCTCTTTTGTTCAATTGGCCCAAATGAGTATATTAGCATAGACCCAAATCTGATCCATACCCATGGGTCCATTAATTTGGTCCAAACAACTTAAGTAGGTGACTCACCTACTAGCTTAAATAAGTCAAGCAAGCACCTCAATATTTTACTCCATTTTTAGCTCCTAATCCCTTTAATCTAATCTTCAACTTATACACACCTTGTCACTTTAAACTTTAGATTCAAATACTAGCTTACGATTCCAAGTTTAAATAGTTATCTTAACGTTAACTTAGTAGCATCACATTAAATTGTACGGGCAGCATATATAATTCCATCTATCCCATTAATACTTGCATAACAATTCTCATACGTTACATATATCAAAAGGCTATACCAAGTTCCATATAATTAGAACAAGTACAAGCAAAATACGGGATGTTACATCCTTCCCCGCTTAGAAACATTCGTCCTCAAATGTTAGCATAACTGTCCAACCATAACAAGTTCAAGCCTAAATTTAATATCCCTATTACCACATAGTACCTATATATTTTACACTTGTTATTGCTCCAATTCAGCATCTTGGACTTTTTCTTCGTATTTGAACAAATGGGGGTACTTGGATTTCATCGCTTCTTCAGCTTCCCATATGACCTCTTCTACTTTCTTATTTCTCCAAAGAACTTTTACAAAAGCTATTTCCTTATTCCTTAACTTCTTAACTTGTAGATCTAGGATAGCAATAGGTATTTCTTCATAGGTAAGATCTTTTGTAACTTGTACATCTTCAGTAGGAGTAATATGAGATGGATCTCCAATGCACTTGCGAAGCATTGAGACGTGAAATACCGGATGAACTATTGAGAGCTCTTGGGGTGGCTCCAATTCATAATCAACTTGGCCAAACCTCCGAACAATCTAGTATGGGCCTATATAACGTGGACTTAATTTTCCTTTCTTACCAAATCTCATAACCCCCTTCATTGGTGATACCTTTAAGAATACCCAATCACCTATAGCAAACTCTAGCCCCCTTCTCCTAACATCCGTATATGACTTGTGTCTGCTTTGGGCTATTTCTAGTCGCTGTTGGATCACTTTAACCTTTTCTATAGCTTGATGAACAAGATCTAACCCGAATAAGATAGTTTCACCCGCTTCAAACCATCCAATTGGTGATCTACACTTTCTTCCATACAAAGCTTCATATGGTGCCATTTTGATACTTAAATGATATTACTGTAGGCAAACTCGATGAGAGGTAGATGATCATCCCAACTACCTTTAAAGTCTAATACACAAGCTTATAGCATATCTTCAAGTATTTGAATGGTACGTTCTGCTTGTCTATCCGATTGAGGGTGAAAAGCTGTACTTAGATTCACTTGTGTCCCCAAATTTCTCTAAAAAGACTTCCAAAAATTTGTAGTAAATTGAGCTCCTCGATATGATATAATAGAGATTGGAACTCCATGTAGTCGAACTATCTCCTTAATATATAACTTGGCATATTCTTCAACTGTGTAAGTGGTCCTAACCGATACAAAGTATGCTGATTTGGTAAGCCTATCAGCTATCACCCATATGGAATCAAACCTTTGAAATGTACGAGGCCAACCAGTGACGAAATCCATATTGATCATCTCCTACTTCCAGATTGGAAGATCTATACATTGCATATAACCCCTGGGCTTTTGGTGCTCTACTTTAACTCTTTGACAATTTGGACATTCGGCTACAAATCTTGCAATGTTCTTCTTCATGTCACCCCACCAATATATCCCTTTCAAATCATGGTACATTTTTGTTGACCCTAGATGGATAGAATACCTTGAATGATGTGCTTCTATCATAATCCTCTTTCTTAGACCGTCTACATCAGGTACACACAATCTATTTTGGCACCGAAGTACCCCTTCTTGCGTAAGCTCAAATGCCTTTGTCGTACCACATTGCACATTTTCCTTAAGCTGTAATAGAATAGGATCTGCATATTGTTTCTCTTTTACTTTAGTTATTAGTGAAGATTCTGCTGCATTATGCACAATAAACCCTTCATTTGGAGTTTCAAAAAGACGAACCCCCTAATTAGCTAGTTGGTGTAGATACTTAGTCATCCCTTGTCTTTCTATAGATGGCTCCATAGCTTTATGACTTAAAGCATCTGCCACCACATTTGCTTTTCCTGGATGATATAAGATATCAACATCATAGTCTTTTAATAATTCAAGCCATCTTTGCTGCCTCAAATTCAAGTCCTTCTGATTAAAGATATACTGTAAACTCTTATGGTCAGTTTATAAGCCAACATGAATCCCGTACAGGTAGTGACGCCATATCTTCAAGGCAAATATAACCGCTGCTAGCTCCAGATCATGTGTTGGATAATTTTTCTCATGTGGCCACAATTATCTCGAGTTATATGCTATGATTTTACCATGCTGCATCAATACACACCGTAAGCCAATTCTTGAAGCATGACAATACACTGCATACCCCTCTGTGCCTTTTGGAAGCACCAATACAGGTGTAGAAGTCAACTTATTCTTCAGATCTTGGAAACTTCTTTCGCATGCATCATTCCATTAGAATTTGGATGCTTTGTGTGTTAGCTTTGTTAAAGGTGCAGAAATTGAAGAAAATCCTTCAACAAACCTTCTATAATAACCTGCCAACCCAAGGAAACTACGAACATCTGTAGGCATTATAGGTCTTGGCCAGTTCTTCACGACTTCTATCTTTTGAGTATAAACCTTTATTCCTTCATCAGATATAATATGACCTAATAATGCCATATATTTTAACCAAAACTCACATTGAGAGAACTTTGCAAATAGCTTATGATCACGAAGAATCTGCAACACCTGTCGTAAGTGATTGGCATGGTCCTCATTTGATCTCGAATAAACTAGAATATCATCAATAAAAAAAATCACAAACACATCCAAGAATGGCTTGAACAGCCTATTCATCAAATCCATAAAAGCTACAGGTTCTTTAGTTAGCCCAAAGGACATGACTAGGAACTCATAATGACCGTACTGTGTTTGAAAAGCTGTCTTGGGTATGTCATTCTCTTTGACCCTCATTTGGTGGTAACCAAATGTTAAATCAATCTTTGAAAACCACTTGGCACCTTGCAATTGATCAAATAATTCATCAATTCTTGGAAGGGGATATTTGTTGTTAATAGTCACCTTGTTCAGTTGTCTATAGTCAATACACATTCTTAACGAGCCATCCTTCTTACGCTAACACTGGTGCACCCCAAGGGGATACGCTAGGCCTTATGAATCCTTTTTCTACCAATTATTTCAATTGCTCTTTCAACTCTCGTAGTTCTAACGGGGCCGTTCTATACGGAGGAATTGAGATTAGTTGAGTACCTGAAATCACATCGATACCAAAATCCACTTCTCGTTCTAGAGGCAAACCTGGGAGATCTTCAAGAAATACATCAGGAAATTCATTTACCACTGGAATAGTTTGAAGAGTTGGTGTCTCCGCATTTATATCCTTCACTCTAACCAGATGACATATGTAACCCTTGAAAATCATCCTTTTTACCTTAAAATAAGAAATAAATTTACCTCTTGGGGCACCAATATTACCTCTCTATTCTAGGATTGCCTCCCTTGGGAAATGGAAACACACCTTCTTAGTTCGGCAATCTACTGTGGCATAATAAGAAACCAACTAATCCATACACATTATAGCATCAAAATGTACCATTTCTAAATCAACCAGGTCAGCCATTGTATTGGACTACAAATAGTTATTATACAATTTTGATACACTCTCTTAGCTATAACCGATTCCCCAATTGGCGTAGATACTTCAAATGGCTTAACTAGTAATTCTGGTGTTCTTTTGAACTTTTCAGCAACCAATCGAGTGACATACGATAATGTAGAACCCGGATCAACTAATGCATATACATCATGTGAAAAGATGGACAATGTACCTATAACCACATCTGGAGAAGCCTCTGAATTTTGTCAATCTGGTAAAGCATATGTACGATTCTAAACTTCACTAGAGCTAGCTGTTCCTTTAGCACCTCTACCATGACCCATAGGTTATACACCCCTACCTAAATAAGGCACCGATGATGATGATGCAACGGCTGATCCAGTAGGTCGTGCCATACCACCTATGCCCCTTTGAGGGCATTCTCTCATCCTATGTCCTGACATACCATACCAAAATCAAGCATTTGTTCTAACCGATATTCCCCTAAATGAAGCTTTCCATATTTTTTACATAGCTGTCGAGGAGGCCTTAATTGGATCATAATCCCTTGCTCTTGATACCCTATTATTCGCGAACTCTGACTCTTATTTCTTTGACCAAAATGGTTACCTTTAGACCCTTAAAACTGTGGTGGAGCACTAGCTGCAGAGTAAGAAGATAATGGCCTAGGAGGTCTATTAAAAAAATTGAGGCCTAAACTTTCCTTGAGATGCCATAAACTGCCCTGTAGATCTAGACCTCTTGGAATAACCCTTTTCTAACTCTTGTGTTCTTCTTCTTTGTCTCTGATCCTCCAATTTTTATGTGAATGCTTGTATCCTAGTTATGTCCATGTCTTTGTTCAAAGCAGCAATAGTTTAATCTCTAACCAGAAAAGGATCCAATCTATCCTCATATCGATGAACCCTATCATCCATTGTAGCTACAACATTAGGAGCATACCTAGATAAGCAGTTAAATCGGAGGCTATACTCCCTCATGCTCATATTCCCTTAGCGAAGATTTAGGAACTAATCTGCACGGGATTCTTGAATCTTAAATGGAAGGAAATGATCAAAAAATGCCTCTTTGAACTATTTCCAAGTAGCTAAAGGTGCATCGATACCCCTAGATCATTTCCAATATTTTTACCGAAATATAGCCTCCCCCTTGAATCTATATGCTGCTAGCTCAACTGTCTCTTTACCCAACACATGCATAACATCTAGAGCCCTTTGGATTTGATCAATAAAGTCCTGTGGGTCTTCATTAAGATCTGATATGGTGAACGTGGGAGGATCTAATTTGAGAAAATCCTGCGTTCATAGGCTAGCTGCCCTATCTGCACCACTAGAACTTGTAGTTGGAATGGCTTGTCCTTGAGCTTGTCCAGTAACTATACGAGCCAACAATTGTACTGCATTCCTTAGATCTTGGTCTGTAGCATTGGTAGGTATTTTTGAGGATGCGGTTCTTGTCCTTCTTAGCTCTTTTGGAGATGGAGGAGTAGAAGAATTTTGGGACACAAACTCAGCTTGAGCCTCACTTTGATTAGCTTGTCTAGGTGGTGATTTGCTGGTCCCCTCCCCGGCATCCTCGTCTATCTACCTCCCTATATTCTTATTCATTCTTATAATTGGCATCTTTACTCTAATAAGAGGGAAAAAAATGGGTTCAATGTTTAAATATAACTTCACCTACAACATGGGCTTTATTACACGATCTAAGTTATGAAGAAAAAGAGACAACCCCTAAATGTCACATAGCCTCCCATTTATAGATGTGGTGAACAACACGCCCATAAATAGGACTATATATAGACACGGCTTTATAGACACCCTAGGACGACCGCTCTGATACCACTTTTGTCACACCTCAAATCCTGTTGGGGCGGATAGGCACCCATAGTCGTAAAGGCCCGAGAGAACCGATTCATAACCTTATACTTCCCATGCATGTAATGTGACAACCAAATGTTCTGACAACATGATATTATGTATCGATGAAAATAACTACACATGCACGCACAAAATGATATGTACAACATTTGGTCGATGGGGCCACCATGTCTAAAATCAGGACACTACCATAACTGTACATTAGTCTACAAAGCCTCAAAAAGATACATAGACTTAGTTAGGGTCAAGACAAATCCTGTCCTACTCTTAACCTATTACATAATACCAAAACATATGGAACAGACTCGAAAGGCGCCAAATCAACCTGGAGCTCACTAATATGCACGGAATAGCCTGCACTCCTACAAGTGAGGTGTATAAGCTGAAGTACCTATGCCTACAGCATGAAATGCAGGTCCTTCATGAGAGACATCAGTACGAAAATATATACTGAATATGTAAGGCTAAAAGTAACAACACATGGTACACGAGCTCAATAAAAATCAGATACAAATGTATAAGTAGTACTAGTAGAACACCTTTATATAAACTTGTGGGACTATATAAATTACGTTCCTTTCTTTATTTTTACCCTTCTTACTTCATAATCTTTGTAAGCCATATATAATGCAAATGACCAGCTGATCAGTGGTAAATAGATAAATTAGGATTGACCCATGCTAGGCTTACGCCCCTGAGCTGCCACCTACATATAAAGATTAGGATCGGCCCATGCTAGGCTTATGCCCCTGAGCTGCCACCCACAAATAAAGGTATCAAGATCAGTCCATGCTATGGAAATGCCCCTGAGGTGCCACTCGTCATTATACAGATTTGCATTACTTAGTTTATTTAGCCTTTGAGATTGTTACTTTGGTGGTCATCATATTATGGTACCTTGAACCAGTAATACGCTAATAAGAGACATGTAAATAGACACTTAATGAAACAACAATGAGGTAGGGATCCATTGGCATACAAATAAAGTGTTTAGGAGCTAAAATAACACTTGGGTCTTATTTGAACAAACAGAGAACTCCTAAAATTTTCTAGTGAAGATTGACGCGCAGATTTAATAATAAGCATGTATTGAGGTGTTCTAATACGTTAGAGTGTGAGAAAAAGGTCATTGGATACATGGAGTGTAATGTGATGTCATTATGTAGCACTTTGTTATAGGATAACCTCGGAAACTTGCTTGATGGAAAATTGTACGACTTTATGCCAAAGAGTGTGAAATAGAGTATGCCTTACATACCTGGTTATTTGACTCCAAAACTAACCCAACTTGACTTCCCTCCTTTTATATTACTTATATACAATAGAATATATGGTAAACTAGTATTAGTAACCAATCAACACATTTGGGTAATGGCAGATTGGTGTGTTGGGCCACTTATCCATTTTCTTTCTCTTTTGTTCAATTTGGCCCAAATGAGTATATTAGCATAGACCCAAATCTGATCCATAGACATGGGTCCATTAATTTGGTCCAAACAACTTAAGTAGGTGACTCACCTACTAGCTTAAATAAGTCAAGCAAGAACCTCAATATTTTGCTCCATTTTAGCTCCTAATCCCTTTAATCTAACCTTTAACTTATACACACTTGGTCACTTTAAACTTTAGATTCAAATACTAGCTTACGATTCCAAGTTTAAATAGTTATCTTAACGTTAACTTAGTCGCATCACATTAAACTGTACGGGCAACATCTATATTTCGATCTATACAATTAATACTTGCATAACAATTCTCATACGTTATATATAACAAAAGGCTATACTAAGTTCCATATAATTAGAACAAGTACAAGCAAAATACGGGATATTACACCAGATTAGCTCAATATGCAGAGCTAGCCAGTCTAAGATTGGTAGCTGATCATTGAGTAGTACTCGATGATAATAGAGATAGTTCAAGGTACTCAGTCTCAAGTTATTCCAGCATTCTAGTTATTTTAGTCTAATGATGATGATGGTTATATGGGATACATACAGTTGGAAGAAAAATGAGCTATAATTCCTCTTGCACTGCCCTCAATATGAAATTTGACATAACTAGTGCTATGTGACAAGTTGTAAACTTTAAAGGTGTATTTTTGAGCTCATCTATAGATGATTAAAGTATGACCCTTGCAAACTTTATTAGGATATGAACTTCTTATACTATTCAAGGGGTAGATATAGAGGCACTTAGATTGAGGTTATTCCTCGTCTCATTGACTGAAGAAGATTTTTTATGGTTTATGGAAGTATCGAGAGGATATATGACCACATGGAATGAGTTGCACAAGAAATTCTTAAACCATTTTTTCCTCCAACTAGGATGTTGCAGCTAATAGATGAGATATATAATTTCAAATAGCTTCATTTGGAGTCTATAAATAGGCTTGGTTTTGATTTTGGAAAGAGTTAAGCATAGTGCCCAATCATCTTATTAGATGGAAGAGCTTATTAGGGATATTATATATATCCTTGAACATCAGTTCTCAAGCCGTGACAGATACAATCACAATAGAAGCATTTATGAGATTACTCTTGAAAGCTACTTCTGATCTTATAGACCAGATCCCTCTCTAATCGGGGGTGGCATACTCCAGAGGCTAAGAGAGGTATTAAAATTTTTGCTATTAGAGCTTCCAACAACCAGAGATTAGTTGATGAGTCTATGGTGTAAGAAATTGCACAGTTGAGGACCGATATTAGGTTGTTGACTAACCAATTTGTGGTAGTTAATTTTTAAAAGGTTAATGCATTAGGTGCATAGGGTTTAGCCTCTAGAGCTTATGAGTATCTTAGAGGAGGAGGTTAAGTGTCTTGATCATAAATTGGCAGGTTTTTAAGCTAGAGGGCAAGGAAACCAAGGTTGAAAATATTATGTCAATAGATAAAGAGATCATAGTAGAGAGAATGATAGTGGTTGGAGATGGAAAAATGACTACAAGGATAAGAGAGACAGTTACATTTTGCTGGGTAGTCATGATACCGAATCGAGAATAAAGTTGATGTTGAAAAAACTGGTGAAGGGGCAAAAAGGTCAAGAATTTAGCCTTAAAAAGATCAAGGATGACATTTCAGGTTTAAAACCAAAAGGTTGAGTCCCATGCTCTTTCTATCAAGCAGTTAGAGCACTAGTTTAGGCAGATATTGTCTTTGTTGAATCAGAGCCAGTTAGGTAAATTTTCAAGTAAGATGATCCAGAACCCAAAGAATAATGGTCACTGTCTTCCTATCACTACTCGGGGTGGTTTAAAAACTATTGATCCCCCATTGCCTACTGATGAGGTGCTGAATAATGATAGTACTATGGTAGATGAGACACCTACTGTGGACATAGACTAGGAAGTAGGTGTTGATGCTAGTGTTGGTAAGGATACAATAAGGGCAAGGTTGATGAGCTTGTAGTGATATAAATTTCACGACCGCCCCCACCTTTTACTTAAAGACTAAAATAGAATAAAGAGGAAAGAAAGTCCAAGCGGTATGTTGAGATGCTAAAAAATTTAATCTTAAACATCCCTCTACTTAAGTCATTAGAGCAGATGCCTGGATATGCCATGTTCATGAAGTAATTGGTGACAAAGAAGTGGGAAACTATTTTTTAAGGATATTAATGGATTGCACCACTATAGTGCAGTCACTCCTAAGTCTCTAGCATAGAAAAAGGATAATCTCGATGTGTTCATGATCCCAAGTACTATTGGGACATCCAGATTTTCCAGAGCATTATGTGACAAGGAAGAAGTATCAATTTGATGTCGTTTGGTGTTTTTAAGAAAATGGGCTTGAACCTTCAAAAGCTAACAACTATGTGGTTGATGATTGTGTATTGTACAGTAAATAAACCCTGGGCATTTCATTCGATGTGTTGGTAAAAGTTGATAACTTCAATTTTCCAGTTGATTTTTTCATTTTGGATTGTGAGGTTAACTTCGAGATTCCTATCATATTAGGTAGACCATTTATGGCCATGGGTAGAGCGATGGTTGATATGGAAAAGGGGGCGCTAAAGTTTAGCGTGAATAACAAACAAGTCACCTTCAATGTTTGACGAACTATGAAGAAGCGTACCGACATGAGGGTTGTCTCAGGTATCCATTGTATTGATGATCCTAAAGGGTATTTGTTTGGATACCTTGACAAATTTTAAATAGTCAAGGTATCCATGTCGTGCCATGAAATTAAATCAAGTGCTGCATGGGAGGCAACCCATTAGGTTGTTGGTGAAGTCTGAGTAACCAACAAAGCCACGTCATGCCGCGATGTTAAATCAAGTGATGCGTGGAAAGCAACCCATTATTTTAGTGTTCGCATTTGTTTTTCTTTTTAGTGTGTAAAATAGAATAATGACTGGCTTGGAATGCGGTAAAAATTGCTCGATACACAATCTTCCATGTAAGGGGACTTTGTGACCAATTCAGTAAGGTTATAAGTCCCAGGTGGGTCAGCTAAATGGTGTATTAATCAAAAAGATGGAATTTTGAGGAATTTTTGGGGAATTTCTGAACTTTAACCTTCAAACTAATTTACAGGGTCGTAAATACCACTTACATCCTCGTAAGTAGCTAAGTATGTATCATAATACAAAGTCTAGAGAGCATGGAATTTGGACAAAAATTTGGGCCCACATATGTTTGTCACATACGGACCATATGTACCACATGCGGCTAGTATATGGGTGCCATAAGTTGGCACGTTTTGGGCCCATTTTCTATTTAAAATTTGGGCCCACTCAAGCTTAAATAAACCCTAAACTGACTTCCCCCTCCTTATGCTATTTAATCCTTGTTAACTCATTTTTAACTTACAAATCCTCAACATTCCCCCTTTTCTCTTAAAATTCAAACTACTCCTCTTCCCTACACATAATAAAAGGCAAAAACATCACTTGTTCTTTGTACCAACTTGTCCTAAAGCACTAAATACAAGCTTAAGCTTTGGTTTTACTTCAATGCTTCATAGTTCACTCTTGGTTCTCTAATTAAAAGTTAATATTCTTAGGTCTTAGTAAGAGAATCTTGTGATAAACTTTAAATAAGCAAGTTGGCATGTTTGTTTTCTTGCAAAATATGTATAAATCATCATGCTTGTATATAAGAGCCTTAAATTAGACTAAAAATCTTAATGTGGGGCATTATTCTCTAATTAAACATTAAAATTATGCCCTAAACAGAAGTTGAATTTGAAAAAGAATAAAAATATCAAAAGTTTTGAATGCTTGTTTGTATTGAATAGTTGATTCTAGTTGAATGTGTGCATATTGTTCTTATTGCGAGTGAGTACAGGTTATAGGGATGCCAAAATTGAAGAAAATTTCAAAGTTTTTGAATTTTGATTTTTACTTCAAGTTTTGCACTCCCTCATTATCTTTTGGATGCTAACACTTGATTTTTAGGCATAAATGGCACCCAAGGCCTTGAATAAGAAGGTTGCACCTTCTAGGAAACGGGATGACTCTTTCAAAATTAGTAGCTTAGAGGAAGAGTACCCACCTTCCCGATCCAGACAGTCCTAACTAGAGTGATAGGGTAGTGACTATGGTCCAGAAGACGGCTACAGCTGAGGCTATTATTATGAAAAAATTAGGTGTACAACTTGTATAGAAATCACAGTGGGGCAAATAACCTACTTTTACTCGACCTAGGACTCTGGCTAAGGCTATTCAGTTCCTAGGTACGCTGAGCATGAAGATGGATAGGAGATCACCACCACACCCTTCCCAACCTATTGAGGGTAGTAATGATGATGATTATTAGGAGACAAAGTCTGAGACAATACCAGAGGTAGATACTTAGGATCTGCAGTCTTAAAAGGGGTCACTAAATGAGGATGAGTCTGAGATAACAGTCCTTGAGCTGCCACCAGTTGTACCATAGTCTAAGAAAGGTATAGACTTGTATTTACACCAAGTGCCAGTTCTTGATTTATAGGAACCGACTTCGCACAATCAAATGTCTAATCCCACATTATCTTAGAGGAACCAATTGATAAAGTGAACCTATGTTAGTGTGTGGAGGGTCTTCCAAAGCTGTATGAGAGAAACAGTTTTATTATTGAGATCTTTTAACCTATGATAGGTATTTATAATGAAAGATATAATAATTTGTCTATTTGGTTAGAGCACCATTGATGTAGGATCCATTTGACTGGTTCAGTTAGGGTTGATGACTTGACCCCTAGAATTATACAACCCAGCATTGGTGAAGGAATTCTATGCATTATACCATGCCACAATGTTGTTGACAATCTCGAAGAGTAGGGGTCTCCCTAGGTATATAGAGAAGCCCCATCTTGAAGAGACACTTATAAGAGGGTTTATGGTAGACATTTCCGTAATGACCATCTACCAAGTTCTCTTCTAACTAGATTATGTTGCCCTAGCATCTACAATAGAGTGTGATTATAGAATGAGAGTTGCACGAGATAGATACATTATGTGTAATACTGAGCAAAGAAGGGAAAGAGTTGAGATGGAGAGATGAATCACCAGCTATATTTCACCTTTAGGTGATGATACCCCTTAGATCGAGGGGCAGGGTATGATAAAAGAAGGAGTCATTGACTTCTTTTGTAAAGTTTTGTTGGCCGCTTGTTTGATAAAAATTGTGTGCGACTACTGCAGATAATGTATTGTCTTGGAATTGAGCTACACTGATTGCAAGAATGATGGCCAGATATAATATTGACTTTTTAACTATTATTCAACATAGCTTTATAAGAGAGCTTTTAGTGGGTTGATGACTTTTTTCTGCCTATGTTTAGTCCAGAGATAATGTGATGTGTCCATTATGCCAAAGGTACCAGGAGTTGATGAGAGAGTATAGGCGATGACCACAACACAAACTAAGATAATGAAGTATCCAGCATATGTGAACCTTTCTAGGAGACCCCGTGTGCCTACTACAGTACCTCCAACCCCATTTGATGGCCCATCAATCCCTACAGAGGCTATTGATACATAAAGAGGCAAAGTGGGAGTTTGTATAGAGTTTTATATGGGGGAGCAAAGACAGTCCCTCGATTTGAGTACATAATGTTAGGGGACCCTAGCTATATCTACATTAGCCCCGGCTTCTACTTCAGAGCTGGTGGTGGATATATTTAGTATACCCTCACCCATCTACTTTAACTATTGCATCAGGTATGATGTTATTTTTATGTGAGTATTTATAAAGCTTGGTGGATAGTTACAGAGTCACCAACACACGGCTATAAAAATTGAGATTGAGGATTTTATATGGATAGATTTGGCTATGGATTTGGACTACACTAGGGATAGCTGAGGATAGATTAGAATCTTCACACTAGGCTGCTACATTAGAGCTATGAGCTAAGTTGCATATATGCATAGGAATTTTTGAGGGTCGGGTACTGGCTTACTTTAGTAACATTGAGATGCTGGATCTAGGTGATAGTAGGAAGGAGGTTGATAGACCTAGTGAAAAGGTACGCTCTCTTACTGAGAGCCATATGTCATACATACCTTCAGTTTTCCCCCTATTTGTTTAGCCGTCACCTCTGCCTAGTCCTAAATGATTGGACTTATTTGCGAAGGAGGATGAAAAAGTCCCCATAGTTGGGACCAAGAGAGGCCGAGAGGGGAAAATATAGGATCCCAGTATTCCATTTTATTAGGCCTTAAAATATGCTAGACATAATTCATAGGATACTGTAGTTATTGATAGACAGAGGCACATTTAGATCGTAGTGGGTGCATTTTTTAGTAGGACACCGACACCACCACTACCTCCACCACTTTAGATACCCTCACCGGATGGCGATCATGACATGGATGCCTATTACATCCCAGGTATGTACTCATTCCCTTTCTTTATATTTTTTAGTAAATTGGGGATAGTGCATAATTTTTAATTGGGGGTGGGGTATACCATAGCCGCAGTAGGTTTTTATTATCGTACTTCTTTTCCTGTCGATTGCAATATGGTTGTAGAACAGGTATGTATAGGTTAAAATTTGTGTCTTGATGTTTTTTGTATTATGTTGTGTTGTTTTTGTGTAATTAGGAGATTTTTAAGTATTTAGGGAAGTTGTCATGTTTTTTGTTGATTTTGAAAAAAATTATACCCCTCCAAAATTATATTGCTAGAACTATGTGAATGTATATATGTGTGAACCTTGTGGATCTTGTTATGGCATTATATTAGGGAAATACTAATCATAGGTAACTTATACATGAACCATATAGGTAGTATATTGTGATTTGACTCTGTGCCATGTGTGTGTGAGAACCTACCTACTTTTCTTAGTGTGTTAAATCCAAAACTTGCCCAGTTAGTTTTGCCTAGGTTGTAGGATAGTCAGTTAGGAATGGATCATAGCTCATTTTGATATTAGTACTCTTTAGGCCTAAATGACCTTCCCAATGTGAAATAGTATCTCTTTATCCCTTTTGACTTATAGCCTATTTCTTTGTTTTCATCTTTCACTTTCCCATTTATGTTATAATGAACCTATTTTGGCCCGAGTTCTCCTTGGACATTGTTCACCCCAACTCAGGTAAATCGCCTAAGTTGAGGGTGACTATTATCGTAGTGTGTAATGTAAAGAGATTATGATGAAGAGTAAAATAAGAAAAAATAAGTAGGGATGGATGTGGTAGAAAAAGAAAAAATTCTGAAGAAAAAAGGCAAACAATGAATAAAAGAAACCAAACCCAATCTGAATGTGCATAAATGAGTAAAAAGGAAGAAATATGGGTGAAATAAATTAAAATTAGTAAAAATGTGGACCCCTAAGTTAGTTTAGTGCCATGGAGGCTTTGTCACTTGATATATGCATATATACCATAGCAGCCCCCAAGCCTACATTACAAGCCAAATAAAGTCCTATAGTGATCCTGACTTGAGTATTTAAAAAACCAAGGTAATGAAAATAAAGTCAAGCCTATGGTATTTTTTACACATTGGTAGAACTTCTCTTTTGAGTATGAGTATCTCTTGACCGTCCCTGCATTAACATGCTGATTGAGTGGGACTTCTTTGTTAAGAGGGCACATGGGTTGTATTATAGCTTGTTTACTTGTTTGGGTAGTGTAACTTGTATATATGTATGATTATATGTTGCTAATGTAATTGCCATAGCTTGATGTCATTGTATCATATTGTTGTGCTTCATGTGTATACACAATTTATTTTGAATTGCTTATATAGGAGAGGAGTAATGTGCTTGAGCTTAAAGTGATGACCGATTGCCTTAGATAGGTTAGATTCTCTAAGTTAAGTTTCATGTTTATATTTTGTTTGGTTGTGTTGCCTGAGGACATGCAAATATTCTAAGTTAAGGGTGTTGATGTGCTATGGATTTATAACCCTTTTTGATGCTTAAACCCATGAAAATATGCAACTTTCTTATGTTGTTTTAAGAGATACGATGTGTTTTTGGTATATTTTATAGGAAATTAGGTTTTGGATCCTAAACTTAAGAAAAAGATGAAAATTGAACTTTTTAGCTACTTACTAAGGAAAGTTCGGGCATATGTACCTTTTACCTGGCATAGATCACTAAAGTTTATGTGTCAGAACCTAAAGTCTAAAGGCTCAAAAGTAGGAAAAAGAAGACTCAGTCACTTACTAAGGGCACATATGATTTGTATGTAGCTCATAAGGTCTATATTTTATAGAAGTCCAAGTCTAGAGAGTTTTAGTATATACAAAGAAGTTCAAGCACTTTTCTACAACCAAATACGGTCAGTATATGTCTAAGTAAGTGACCACCGATCTCAAACTTTCTTTTTAATTTGGGATTTAATTTTAACGTTTCCTTGTATCCTATATATACCCTTTTGACATTTTGTAGTTAGGTTACACAATCTTAATATTTACAAATATATTTTTGATTCCTTGATTTGAATTGGACCTTGGGATTGCTTTGTTTTGAGTTTTGGTTGATAATTTAGTATAGACATTGGGTTTTACCATTAATTTTCACTATTAATTTCATTGATCATATTACAATTACAAGAGGCTAATTTCCTTAGCTAGGGTTGTGGGAACCCTTGCTAAATAATAAAGAAAGGACACTCTACCAAGATAGTTGTTATTGCATGTATTGTTATTTCCTTAGAGTTTATTACTTTATTAACGGTTGCAAATGTTAGGATTTAGCATGTATTCACTATGAGCCTGAGAAGGAGGTAGAGATTCGAAAAAAGAGATCACAATAGTGATTTTGAGTTAGCTTCTAAATAAGTTTATTTGTATATCTTCTTAAGATGGTTAATTTCCATGAAATCAACTTGAGACATAGAGTAGATAGTTGAAACTGAGGTCCAAGGTAAGGGTTAGTAAGGAGATACTTTGAGACCAAGAGGAGATGAGTAAAATTCACCAAAGTATGTTGAGAGGTGGTTGGTGATCCCTGTCTTACCAGATTTGACATGCATAGTAGTTGAAGAGTTGGGTTGAATATAAGAAGTCTACTAAGTTAGAAGTAAGGGAGAACACAAACCTAGTGTTCGTCACTAACTGAGTACAACTAAAGTTGACATTTGCTACATGATTGATGTTACAACAACAATCCCCTAATTTAATTTCAGTTTTTGCCTATTGTGTTCTACAAGCTAGAGATAAACATCCAAGTCTTCCCTGTATGTTTGACCCTAACCTAGTTGGGTTACTTTAGTTGACAACAACTTCTTTATGCTTAATTGGAGGTGTATTTTGAGTGTTGATCAATGCTACAAAATTTCTAAAATCTTATACAAGAAGGATTTGAGAAAAAAAGCTATTGAATGATACCATTAACGTCAGCAAATCTGCAACTAGTAAAAGAAGGAGAATAAGGAAAACTACAATTTTTGAGGATGGGGATTTTGATTTTGTTTATGTGGGAGAACGTGAAGACAAGAAAGATATTGATTCAGATATTTTTGCTACAACAAATAAGAAAACAAAGGAAGCATTGAGGCTAGACAGACCAGGTCCTATGGGACAAATCCCAAAGATTTTGCTTCCTAGAAGTACATCTCAGTAAAACAAAAAGCATCTGAGGGACCAGGTCCTTCACAATTAAGTCAGCCAGCAAAAGGATAAGGTAGCTCCTTAAGAAGAAAAAAAATTCATCAGGACCTGATGCTAATGTTTAGAGAAGAGAGAATTGAGATTCTAAAATATCAAAAGTGTTGTATGGAAGAATATTTGATCATAAAATTTTTTATCTATCTGGAATGTGTGAATTAGTTGAGTTTGTTAAGCATAATATTAGATACACTTATTTAATACCCTAGTCTCCCCTAATTTATGAGAAGAAAGACAACGACTTTTTCTACACTATCAAATTTACTAAAAATGAACTTAGTTTGACAGTTATAGTTAAAAGGGTGAAGATGTATTTGAATAAAGTAACCTTGGGTGAAATTCTTGATGTCCCAATTGATGGGATCAGGTTGTAAAGAACAAACATCCCTTAGTTGAATTTATGCAGTCAACCTCAAAAGTTGGGGGAACCTCTACTACTGGAGTAAGAAAGAAAATTTTGAAGGGGGGATTTTAGTTTCTATTTGTATTTGTGAACAAGTTTAAACTACCTCGATATGAGAAAAATATCATTGCAATCTATAGTAGACTTTTTCCTCCTGGAATCTCTAGGGAAGTTTGAATTGCTAAGTCTGCCAGCTCTTATGATTGAACACATGCATAAGATTATGCATGTTAAGAATAGGAGACATGGGATGCCCTATGGGTATTTCCTTAAAAAAGTGTTCAATCATTTCAAAATTATTTGCAAAAATGTTGTGCTTGGAATAATGAAGTAGATGTTCACCATAAATACTCTAATTGAGAATGAGTGTACGAATGGTAAAGTAGAGATCAAGTCCTAGGTTTCTGAGTTGATTGAGGTTCAAGAGAAATTGAATAAGAATTTGAGGAGTTACAGATAGCTGGTCCAACTAAGGATGTTGAGAAATCACATCTCAAGGTAAAGATTCAGCAGTTTTTCGCAGAGGGACCCAGTACCTCTGATGAGTTGAAGGCAAAAAATGCAGAGTTGAAACCTAGGTTACTACTTTATCTGGATATGTCAAGGGCCTCACTAATGAAGTTAAGGATCTCACTAAGCATCTCCTCAATGCTTATGCTTCTGATAGTACTAGAATGGATATGCTCCTTAGAACTCTTATCCATAAGCCCCCTTTTTCTTAAGCCCCCCTCCCTCTCCCCCACCAACTTCTTTTAGAGTCAGTTTTCCTTCTTGTTCCTATGCTTGTTAAGTTAGTACTTTATGTTTTTTAAGAAAGATATGTATGTTACTTGTCCTGATTAATATGAATGGAACTCTGTTGATGTCTATCATCTTTCTCTCCTAATGAATTATTCATTCATGTTTTCCTCAGTGGACATAAGTTAAGATATTAAGAATATTGATTATCTTGGTTTACTGCTTTTACTTTTTATGATGCTCAAGGGGTGAAGATTTGTATCAGTAAGGTAGTCTGATTTTTAAGGGACTTGGTCCTTAGGACAGAAGGATAGTAGTCTTATTAACAAGGGAAAGTATTGATTTATAGAGTTTATAATAAGGGAAGAGTTGATTGATAGGAGGTATGATAAGCTCTTAAAAACATGGTTTATCATCATCAAAAATATAAAAAATGGGGTACTGAGCTTTGATGATGAATTCCTTAATATCTAGGGACCAGGTCCGTCGCACACTGAACTCTTGAGTGACAGTAGTGGACAATTGTACACTACTGCACACTGTATTATTTTATTTTCTAGCATGATTGTAATGCAATTATGCAGCAAATAATGCAAGGATACCTAGTCCAATAGACGACACATTAGTTTTCTCCCTCATTATATATAAGCAAAGATGAGGCAAATTGAAAACTTAGTTTTGCACAAAAAGGATTTTCGCAGAAAGGCAAAGGTTCTCAAGAAATAAAAAGTTACTCTTCTCTAGAGACCTGGTAACTTTCATATTTTTTATTTGTTGAGTCCTTTAGTCTTGTTCTAATAGAGTAGTTTACTTCTTTAATATTGGTGTAGCAAACTCTCATCAATATGCTTAATATTAACTTATGTAGAGTTACCAGGTTTCAATCGACTAGAGTTAGTTGGTTGGTAGAATTGTGGCAGAGTTGTCTTATTTGAGTGTAATAGAGGTATTACAAGAGATGGGATTTAGAGTTAACTCATTTTTGTTTCTTGAGTTTGTAATCACTTTGTTAGCTTGATTCCAGTGGATTTTAGAGAAATCATTTGAGGATAGGTCATGGTGTTTTTCTCCCTTGAGCAAGAGGTTTCTACGTAAAAGTTCTTGTGTTGTTTCATTCTGCAAATTTTTGTTTGCTTTGCTTATTATCGTAGCTAGTTATTATCTAGTTATCTAATCGCTAATTGGTGGTGAATTCTTATTAGACAACAGGACAATGTAGCTTATTGTGGAGAAGGTAGGGATTAAAGTTAAAGAATAAAGAGTTGCTCAATTATAAAAATAAAAATAAAAAAAGGTGGTAGATATATAACTAATAATTGTGCACATTGTGCACTAATTATTCGAATGATAGATAGTAGAACCTGAAGGTATTGTAGGGTTGTAGTAAAATTAGTTTTACTATGATTCCCAACTTTAATTTTATCTCAAATATATTTGAACTGTTAAAAACGTTCAAATGTATTGCTTCTATTAATGATGAAAGTTACATAAAGATATAATTGGATCTTTTTACTTGTTTAGAGAAAAAACAATGTTAGGAGCTTCGATGAGTCAACAAATTAAATAACAAACATTAAGAAGATTTTTGGCAATTTTTTAGTAAAAATTTACATTCAGATTCAATGAGAAGCAAGAGGTTCTGGTGTTGGTGACAATCTTCGGTACTATTTTGATCAATCATTTTAACTCTTTCTTCTTTGTGATGACCAAATTTACTTAGCCGAACATAACTTATTGTGGCTGTTTTTGTTTTTTGAATTTCACAAGGTGAAACTGATGACTGCGAAAGCAAAAAGTACATTCACTATACTGTTGCATCACTTTCTCCAAAAAATTCAAATAGTTAATCATAGTCCCTCAAACTAGAATATGTAAGAAAAACTATTATCCAAAAGACAATGAACAAAGTTGTCAGAAATGATTCACATTAATACTTACTCACATTTTAATATTTATATTAAACTAAATAATTTTTTTTAACATTTAAAATTTAAGTAAGAATATTGTAATAATTAACTCTAATTAAGGGTCTTTTTGGAGAATAATATTGTAATTGAATTTGATGTATTTACTAACTAATATTTAAATCTTTATATTGATTCAACAAACAACAACAACCATAATAACAGGCTCAGTATATTCTCACAAAGTGGGTCTAGGGAGGGTTAAGTGTATGCAGTATGTATCAGTACCTCAAAGCGAGGTATATGTAAGACCCTTAAAATTTTGATAATTTTTTTTTTGACCTTTATGTGCTTGAAATATCGATTTTTCACTTGAATTGTGTTTAGGGATGTTAAAAGGGTAAGATGGAAAGGCTTCGGAATTTTTGAAAAGGGTTCAGAGCACTTTTAGAACATCGAGGCAGTTATCCTCAACATATCGTTGTGTCATAAAGGTTACCCTCTGCGATATTGGTGTGGCACGAAAGAAAACCTCCACGATATTGGCGTGTCATGCTAAGGTGTAAGTTTCATGCATTTTTGTTTGTATTCACTTGGGATGAGGGGATTTTAATCTTTTCACCTTTTTCACGACTTTTAAACATAAAGTAGACTCATTCCCATAAGTTTTAAAAGATCAAATTCCCCTATTTTACTCTCAACAAAAAACTCAAGAACATTCAAGGGTTTTACTATGCATTCTTCTTCGGAGATCCAAACTTCAAATTGACTGCAAATTATTTTGTGTTTCAGGAATGTATCTTTTCCCTAAACTTTAATTTAACATTATGGAATTTATTTAATGTAGTTCCATCTGATTTACATAGTGGGTTTGATATTGAATTGAGGGGTTTTGGTTGTTATTAATTTAATTACTTGTCTCATGATTTGAATTAATTATTCATGCTTTAAATTAGAGTTTTTGGGAATAAATCGGTACTTTAATTAAATGGTTGAAATGGGCATGAGTTTAGCAAAATTGGATGAATTTTTGGCTTCGAATTACATGAACCTCAACCCCCATTATGAATTTGATTTAAAATATGGAAAACTACATGGTTTAACTCATTTTTGAACTCAATGCATTGAATTAAAGGATAAATGATTATTTAAATAATTTTGGACGGCCTTGGTGGCAATGGATTGAATTTTAATGGAACTTGGGGAGTCAATGTGGTTGTGTGAATTGATTTGACTTGTATGTTTTAGATTGAAAGTGTAGTGGTATGACGATACCAAAAGAATAATACCTTAATGAATAACTCCAAGGCTAATGGTTGGAATTATGTGCTGAATGATTTCAAGTTGGTCTTAAAGGGGGTTGTGTAGCTTGCTGTGGAAGGCGAAGGTCCCAAGAGGATCGATACTGGTAACAACATTTTCTGGCATATGGGTCTTTATAACTGTGTGCATAGTTTACACATTATATATATATATATTAAAATTATCGGAGCCTCGATGGCTTTGGTCCTTTCTTGTTTTTTCCTAGTTCATGAGGTTTACATGCACTGGGACTTTATCAGCAAGGGGAGCTAAACATATATATCTTGTGGGCACCCTTAGGACGTTTAGAGCTACATAGTCAAAGATAGTCATTTTAAATCTAATGCTTAAACCTTGTTCCCTCTCCAGGCATCTTATATATGTCTATATGAATATGTGCATATGGTGTTGACTGATTTTTAACATGACATTTATTTTATCACTTTCCCTAAGTTACATACTAGTATATACCCCGTTAACCGTCCCTATACATGACATTGTTTTATAATATAGGGTCCAAAGACACTTCTTTTACCCATGTGCAGCTTTAGGTGGATTAGGACGTTCGTCGAGCAACTGTGAAGTGGTGAGCCTCGATCCTTCAGAAGACCTTATTCTTTTTACATTCTTTTATTTTTATTTAGTACTTTTGGATTTTTTTGGTCATGTTCTAGGGAATGTCCCGACCTATTCAGTATTTTTCTTTTAGAGGATATTGTGCACAAATGTGCGTTAATTGTTTATTGTTTTGACCCTTATTATCATTGAGTTATTCATTCATCTTATTATTTCTATTTAGTTGGCTTTCACATTGTTTGTTATTACTATTATTATTCTCTTGAGGTTGGGTTAAGGGGGTAGTCTCCGATCCAAGGTGCGCTTGAGATACCCATCATGGTTAGGCCCTAGTTCGGGTTCTGACAAGCTTGGTATCAGAGCATGGTTTAGAATCTTGGGTGTCCATATAGACTTTTCAAGTAAAGTCCTTTTTATGGGAGTGTAGCACGCCACACTTATAAGGAGACGGCTAAAAGATATTCAGAAATATTTCCCATTCTTATGTTCTATTTTTGGGTAGTAGAGTCTAGTGCTATGAAACTTCTCTAACTCTTGGATTCCTCACATTTTAGGTCATGCCTCTCTGAAGATCTGATGTTCATAGAAATTCTACTAAAAACTATGTCCTACCTAAGGGCAACAGAGAGGGTTCTCACCCTATGTATAGACCAAATCTAGGGCCCCTGCTCTGGATTATGCTGCTTCATATGGAGTTCTACTAGTCCCTACTAGTCCTCCTTGTGCTTCTTGGGCTTGCGATACTTATGATCATCTGCCACAAGGGGACATATCTAGTGTGTAGTTCCACTGGTCTATTCATTTGCTCACTCAGTCAGTAACACCTCACTCTCATCAGCTGGATTGTGTCAGCTCTATTACTCATACATCTAAGGTCACTCAAGTTGGTCAGTTCATGAGGTTTAATCCTCTAATCTTTATACGATCTAATGTTGAGGAGGATCCTCAAGGGTTTGTATATAAGATAGAGAATATTTTTAAAGTAATGTATGCTACTAATTCTTAAGGTATAGAGTTTGCTGCATATTAGCTAAAAAACATAGCTTATTAGTGGTATAAGGAGTGTGAGTAGTTGAGGGATGATGATGTAAAGACGATATTATGGGATGAGTTTTTTGGTTTATTTCTTGATCACATATTTCCTCATGAGTTGAGGGAATCTAAGGCAGAGTAATTTGTTAATCTGAAGCAAGGTAAGATAAGTGTGAAGGAATATTTGTTGAAATTTCAGTAGTTGACTCGATATGCTCCTGAGTTGGTATCTAACTAGAGATCCAATTTGAGAAAGATTGATTCTGGGTTGTCCTGAGACATGATGTTGGAGTGTAAGTCGTTAATATCGAACACTTATATGGATATGTCTAGACTTGTGGTTTATATACAGTAGGTAGAGGATAAAAAGAAGAAACAGGCAGAGATTAGGGAAAGGCAAAGTAAGAAGTTCAGGTATTCAGAGTAGAGTTAGGGTTAGCAAAATAGTGGGAGAGTGGGTAGAAGTGGACAAAGAAGAATAACTGGGGTAATTCTTAATTATCTTCTAGTGCTTTTTATTCGAAGCCTTCGGGCGGCCATCGTTCTTAGGCTAGCGATGGTTCTAAGTCATAGGGTGCTCAGTCTTAGAAAAGTGGAGCCCAATTAGCCCTACTTTATCGTGGTTTTTATTTTTATGGATAGATTTATTGTGGTTATTATGCGGAAGGGAGGAATCAGTGTTATAATTATGGCCAACTTTGTCACATGCAGCGGGAATATTGAAACACTCTGGTTTCTGGACCTTAGAAAATTTCCTTAATTTCTGGTTTCTGAGCAATATAAGACTTAGGAAACAAGTTGTACACTTGGGTATGGGTGGTATGGTACATTCGTATGCTGACAAGTATTGGTTGGTAGGGTGGACTTAGTTACTTGAATGGGTATAATTTAGGCGGTATGAGTCGTATCGTTAGATATGGGTTATTTGGTTACTTTCATTAACCTTAGACTGAGTGACTTAGTTGGATCTAAGTGCGAGTGGCTCACTATGAGCCATAAGCTAGGGTACGAGTTGTATCCATGACTCGTATAGTGGACAATATTCAAACCTCCTGGGATTTGATTCTGTTAGCGGTACGGTTTATGGGTACTAGTCGTACACTTAGATATGACTTGGGTTTGGGTATATCGTACCTTGGATAGTGTTGGGTCCATGGAGAAATCCTAGGGTTCAAGAGGTGGGTACTACTCATACAGGATGGGTATGACTCGTAAGGGTCAATCGTACCCTATGATGAGAAGTAAATGCAGTTTTAGTAAGGGCAATCTGAGCATTTCCTCACTTATCCTTATAAGGCCCCACGACCTATATTGTAATTGGGAGGTTATTCGCCCTACTATTCTATTCTTAAACACTTAGTAAATACTCATAAATCCTCTCTATAGTTCTTGGGCAAAGAAAGCTAAGGTTTAATCTTAAGAAGTAAATTGGGGCTTATCTTGGTGATTTCCCTTCATCATCTTCTTTGTTTAAGGCATGTTCTCTTCCCTCATTGTTAAATTCCAACTAAAGGCATGGTTTTATACAATGATTTCATGGTTTTATTATTGCATGGTTTTGGGTTTTCAAATATGATTTGGGGGTTTTAGTTATAAATGCTTGGTTATGGTTTTTCCATGTATTAATTATTCTTCTATATGCATTAATGGTGGCTTTAGATAATTGCTTGCATGGGAATGGTTGTTTGGTAATTGGCTTTAGTTTTGGAAATACTATGCCCCCAATATGTTTGATAAAATTCCTATGATAATGATTTCACTATGTCATTGGATTTCTATGAAACTATTGCATGGTTTGAACTTGGTAATGGAACCCTAAATGGCATAAATGGTTTTGGAATGGTTTAGCTTAATAAACATACTCGTGGGGCACAAGGGAATCCCCTAGATTAATATGTTAATAAATACTTATGAAGTACATGGGAATCCCCCAGGTTAATTAGCTAACATGGTCTATGGGTGCATAGGAATTCCCTGACCACTAAAAGGTTTGGCTAAGGACGATACTTATAACTTATAGTCGGTATGATGATACCACTATCTAATAGCGTTGGTTAATAATAATAATGGAATAATAGCTTAGTTAGAAATGGTTTTAATTGGGCAATAATGGCAGATAGTGGTAGCTAACTGTGAGGGTAGGAGTCTAATGGACTAATACTAGAAACTTATATTTGCCGACTTGAAGGGTAGGCCACGGTAACCTTATATGATACTTATAAGGTACACGGGAATCCTCTAATTACACTGTACATATGTATCATAGAGAGTGAAGAGTACATGGTAATTCCCAACTCTTATGGTATCTCTGAATCGTGCAACTACATGCATCGAGGCCCGTTTAGGGGGTTACACTAGACCCATATAGCCCATGGGTGATTTTAAGATGTTAAGCTTCACATACCCAAGTTAAAGGTTTTAAATGCGTGTTAAATCCGACCCTTTCTCGGTATGATTATATATATATATGGTTAGTGTGCATATGTTTGGTTTTACTTGGTTTTATTAAATGGCATTATTTTATCCTTATCTTGATTTCATGCTAGAGTTCACCTGCTAACCTATCTTCGAGCGGCTGTGTCCCCATGAAATGTAGGAACCGATAGTTTTACTCTTCCTTCTTAGCATTCAAACATTCGAGGGTCATCTTTGCATTGAAGTGGTAAGATTTCATCTTTTTGGAAGGCTCTATTTCATAGATGTTATTTTATACTCTGTATTATTTATGGATATTAGTTTTTTCTATGGTTGGGGGCATGTCCCAACTGGATTTTTGTATTCTTTTGGTTAGAGGATTTTATTAAACTACTATGGGTTGGTATGGGTGGGATCAGTATGGGTGTTAGCCTTAGTATTAATATTGGTATTAGGGCTAACACCGGTTGACAGGATTGTTGGTTTCTCCATCCTCTTTTATTTTAGGATTACATATAATTTTTAATTGAACATATTTGGTTATGATTGGATTTATGGTTTTGGTTTGGATTGGTATGGTTGGACAGTTGGTATAGGATGGTTGGACTCGGTTGGGTCGGTCACGGTCGTGATGCTATCCTAGAGTCTTCATATATAAAGTTAAATTCAGCCAACTTAGGGTAGGAGGCTGGAGGTTGGGTTGGGTAATGGAGGTGGTATCCAGTCCTTTTTGGACTTAGGACACCCATTACAGCAATGCTCCAGGTCGGGTTATGTCAAGTTGGTATTAGAATTTTGGTTCATGGTCAATTAGGAGTCCAGAAAGCTGTGTCTAGCAGAGTCTCTTTTTGGGGTGTGTAGCGTACTATACTTATTAGAGAGAGGATACAGGGCATTTAAAAATGTTTCACTTTCTTGGTATTCTATTTTCAAGCATGGAGTCTGTGTCTTGGAATTTTTCTCTAATCCCTAGTTGTTCACTTTTCAGATCATGCCTCAAAAATATGGAACATATGGAAGTTCTTTTGTCCCATCTGGGGAAGATGTTGATGGGATACGACCTACACCAGGAGTTTTCACTTGTTCTCAAGGTCTTATCCCTGATTGTTCTAGAGTTCCCTTAGTTACTACCAGTCCTCCACAAGGTGAGGTGACTAATGGGGAATTTCATTAGTCGATTCATATTATTGCTTAGTTGGTTACTGCACAGGTTGAGCGGGATACGTCTAGTGGTTTGTCTACTGAGGTCTAAGGGTTGGCTAGTTTATGAAACAAAATCCTCCTATTTTTACTAACGTGAAGGTAGAGAAGGGTCCTCAGTTTTCTTGAATGTAATGGAGAAGATATTCAGGGTAATGCAAGATACTAATATGGAAGGTGTAAACTTTGAAGCTTATCAGCTCAAGGATGTTTCATACCAATGATATGCGGTATGGAATAGGGAAAGAGATGATGTGGAAGAGTTGTCCTTTTGGGATGCTTTTTCTAATACTTTTATGGATCGTTTCTTTCCTCATAAGTTGAGGAAAGCAAAGATTGATGAGTTTGTGAATCATAAGCAAGGTAAAATATTTGTCAAGGAATATGCCTCAAAGTTTTATTAGTTGTCAAGGTATGCTTTTTATTTGGTGGCTGTCATGAGGTTGAGAAATAGAAAGTTCACCTCTAGGCTAACTCAGGATCTGATCCTTGAAAGTAAGGCTGCTTTACAAATCAAGGATATAGACATCTCGAGTTTGGTTGTCCAGAGTAATAGGTGGAGGAAGAAAAAAGGAAATAAAAAGAGTTTGGGGAAAGACTGGGTAAGAAGAGCAGGTTCTCTAAGCAAGGAGTTGCTCAGTAGCATGGTGGTCAGAATGGAGGTAAATGGCCCAAGAAAAATGGGAAAGTTCAAGTTCTTTCTCTACTGCTAGTGCTCCTTACCCGAGGTAGTCGGATGATAAAAGTCTGCAAGATGGTGATAATTTTGAGGCACAAGGTGCCTAATCTAAGGCGATTGAGGGTCAGTCATCTTTATCATGCCCTTCTTTTCGATTTTGTGGTCATCATCATCGGGGCTATTGTAATGAAGTCAGGGAAAAGTGTTTTAAATATGACTAGCTAGGCCATATGCTAAAAAATTATTCGATCAAAAAGGGTGCTTCGGGAGTGGTCAAAGCTTCGATAGCTTCGTTTCTACTCCTGTATATGGTGGTGAGGCTTTGGTATTTGATCCTTATTCTAATACTCGCACAGGCTAGAATAGGTTTTATTCTCTTACATCTCGACAAGAATTTGAGGCATCACCTAATGTTGTTACCGGTACATTACAACTCTTTTCTCGTGTTGTGTGTTGTCTGTTTGATCTGGGGTTTACTTTTTCTTAAGTGACCCTATTTGTGGTTGTACATATTGGTTTTGATCCTGAGGTTGGCTCGGATTGTTTTTTTGTTTCTACCATGGTTGGTGACTCGGTTATTCCTAAAAAGGTCTATAAGGGGTGTGTCATAAGTGGGGGTGGTAAGTAAACTTTGGTGGATCTATTTGAATTGGATATGATAGATTTTGATGTCATTTTGGGGATGGATTGGTTACATTTTTGTTACACTTCCTTGGAATGTCGGACCCGTAAGGTTATGTTTAAATTCCTCGATGAACCAGTTATAGAGTAAGAGGGTGTTTCTCTAGCTCCTATGGGGAGTTTTATTTCTTATCTTGAGCTCGAAGATTAATCTCCAAAGGGTGTCTTTTTAACTTGGTTTGAGTTAAAGATTCTTACTCGAAAGGTCCTTCTTTATGTCGGTTCTGATGGTGTCTTCTTGGTGTTCTTCCAGATAGGGAAATAGAGTTTGGTATTGATTTGGTTTTGAAAACTCGTCCAATATCCATTCCTCCTTATAGAATGGCTTCGATTGAGTTGAGGGAACTCAAGGAGCAACTTAAGGATCTTCTGGATTAGGGGATTATTCATCCTAGTGTATCTACGTCTGGTGCACTAGTGTTGTTGTGCGCAAGAAGGATGGTTCCTTTCAGATGTGCATTGATTATCTATAGTTAAATAAGGTGACGGTCAAGAACAAGTATCCTTTTCCAAGGATAGATGATTTGTTTGATCAGTTGCAATAAGCCAAGTTCTTCTCTAAGATGGATCTTTGATTTGGAAATCATTAGCTTAAGATTAGGGAAAAGGATATCCCTAAGGTGGATTTTAGTACTCGATATGGGCACTTTTAATTCTTGGTGATGTCATTTTGTTTAAATAATGCCCCGATAACATTTATGGACTTGATGAATAGGGATTTTAGGCAGTTCTTGGATCTCTTTATCACTGTAAGGTGGATCATTCTAATTACCTCCGTATGGTATTGCATACCTTGAAGGAATAATAGTTGTATGTCAAGTTCTCTAAATGTGAATTCTGGTTGAATGTTGTGACTTTTCTTAGTTCTATTATTTCTAGCGAGGGGATAATGGTGGACCCTTAAAATGTGGCGGTGGTTAAAATATGGCCTAGACCCATGAATCCAACCAATATTCAAAGCTTCTTGGGTTTGGATAGGTATTATCGGTGGTTTTTGGAAAGCTTTTTGATGATAGCTACTCCTTTGACCAAGTTAACTCAGAAGAAGGTCAAGTTTTCTTAGTCAAATATTTGTGAGGCGAGTTTTATGAAGATTATGGATAAGCTAACTTCGACTCCAATTTTGAGATTGCCTGAAGGCAATGAGCGGTTTGTGGTTTATTATGATGCATCTCAGGTGGGACTTGGTTGTGTCTTGATGCAGCATGGAAAGGTGATTTCCTATGCTTCTAGGCAATTAAAGGTACATAAGAGAAACTATCCTATTTATATTTTTAAAGTAGTTTGTGGTGGTCTTTGCTTTGAAATTATTGCAATATTATCTATATGGAGTGCACATTGATATCTTTTCCAATCATAAGATTCTATAGTATGTGTTCACTCAGAAGGAGCTAAATCTCTGGCAGATGAGATGGTTGGAGCTTCTTAAGGACTATGATATGAGTCTTCAGTATCTCCCAAGGTAAAGCTAACGTGGTTGTTGATGCTCTTAGCAGGTTGTCCATGGGGATTTTGGCTCATGTGGATAAAGAAAAGCGAGAATTGGTGAAAGATATTCATTGCTTAATTAGTCTTGGAGTTTGTCTATTGGACTCCGAGGATAGTGGTGTAATGGTATAGGAAGTGGTTCGGTCATCTCTTGGTGTAGAGATTAAGGAGAAAAAAGGGCTCGATCCTATCTAGATGAAAATCAAGAACATTGTGGGTATGCAAAAGGTACTGATGTTTGAGATCTATGGTGATGGTACTTTATGGTACCAAGGGAGGTTGTGTGTTTCTGATGTCAATGGCTTGCGACAAAAGATCTTGGTTAAGGAACATGAATTGCACTATATTGTACATCCTGAATCAATGAAGATGTATCATAATCTCAAGGAGATGTATTGGTAGAATTGTATGAAAAGGGATGTGGCTGATTTTATGGTCAAATTCCTAGTACACCAAGAAGTTAAAGTTGAGCACATAAGGCTTGGAGGGTTGTATCAGAGAATTGAATTGCCTAAATAGAAATGGTAAGTAATCAATATAGATTTTGTTACAGGTCTTCCTTGGTCTCAGAACCAATTTGGTTTGGTTTGGGTTATCATGGATAGGATGACAAAGTCCCCCTCACTTCTTGCCGATGCAGACTAACTTTTTGGCTGAGAACTATACGAGGTTGTATCTTTAGGAGATTGTGAAGCTACATGGGGTACTTGTTTTGATTATCTTTGATAGTGGTACACTATTTTAATCTCATTTTTGGCGGTCTTTTCAGAAAGGTCTGGGTACCAAGGTTAGTCTGAGTACTCCTTTTCATCCGCAGTCAGATAGGCAAATGGAAAGGACAATTCAGACATTGAAGGATATGCTTCGAGCATGTGTGATTGATTATGGTGGTAATTGGGTTAAACATTTGCCTTTGGTATAGTTTACTTACAATGATAGCTATCATTCTAGTATTGGTATGGCCTCTTTTGAGACACTGTATGGTAAGAGGTGTAGTTCTCTTATTGGTTGGTTCGAGCTTGGTGAGGAGAATATGTTCATTCTAGATTTGGTCTATTAGGGAATAAAAAAGGTAAAGGTGATTCGAGATAGGTTTAAAGCTGCCCAAAGTTGCCAAAAGTCCTATCCGGATTTAAGGTATAGAGACTTGGAGTTTGAGGTTGGGGATAGGGTATTATTAAAGGTATCTCTCATAAAGAGAGTAATGCCATTTGGTAAGAAGGGAAAGATCAGTCCTTGGTATATTGGTCCATATGTGGTTCTGCGAAGGGTTGGTAATGTGGCTTATGAATTGGAGTTTCCTTCTTGTTTGAGGTTCGATCATCCGATATTTCATGTTTCCATGTTAAAGAAATTCATTGGTGATCTTTCTTCTTTTGTTCCTTTGGGGGTTTGGGTATCTCGGACTCTCTCTCTTATGATGCGGTCCCGATTGAGATCTTGGATAGGCAGGTTCATTAGTTGTGAATGAAGGATGTGGATTATGTTAAAGTTCTATGGTGGAACTATAAGGTGGAAGAAGCTACATGGGAAGTAGAGCAGGACATAATGTCAAAGTATCCGCATTTTTTTCAGCTTCTGGATTTGTGCGGAAGGTATGTATTCTTCTACACATCCATATTTTCTAATTTTTTAAAGGAAAGATTAATATCTTTGTATCTTTGTTTTCAAACTTTGTTAATATTGAAAATATATTTGATATTCCAAATGAATCGTGCTTATGTTTACCCTACCTTTTTAGCTATTTGGGGATGACTGATCCTTGTAGGAAGGAATGAAACACCCTATAAAATTTGGGGATGACTGGACCTTAGAAAATTTCCTTGATTTCTGGTTTTTGGGAAAGGTTTATCGTAGGAAATGAGTAGTACACTCGGTTATGGGTGGTATGGTCCAGTCGTATACTGACTAATGTTGCCTGGTGGGGTGGAATTAGTTACTGGAATGGGTACAACTTGGGTGGTACTAGTCATACCGGTTGATAATGGTTGCTTGGTTTCTTCACTTAACCTTAGATTTAGTGACTTAGGTTGAATCTGAGTACGAGTGGCTCACTATGAGCCATAAGCTAGGATACAAGTCATACTCATGACTCGTACAGTAGACAACGTTCAAACCTCCTGGGATTCTATCTTCCCATGGCTATGGTTTATGGGTACTAGTCATACACTTGGATACGAATCATACCTTGGACAGTGTTGGGTCCAAGGGGGAAAGCCTAGGGTATAAGAGGTGGAAACCACTTATATAGAATAGGTACAACTCGTAAGTGTCAGTTGTATCCTATGAAGGGAATTAAATGCAGTTTAAGTGCATGAAATTTTGACATTTCCCCACTTATGCTAATAATAACCCATGACTTAAATTGCAGTTAGGAGGTTATTTTCCCTACTATTCTATTCTTAAACACTTACAAAACACTTTTAATTCCTCTCTAGAGTTCTTGGGAAAGGGAAGCTAGGGTTTCATCTCAAGGAGTAAATTAGGGCTAGTCTTTGTGATTTCTCTCCATCATCTTCTTAGTTTAAGGCATGTTCTTTTGCCTCATTGTTAGTTCTAACTAAAGGCATCGTTTTATAAAATATTTTCATGGTTTGATTATTGCATGGTTTTGGGTTTTCAAAAGATTTAGGTTTTTTTTTAAATGCTTGGTTATGGTTTTCCTATTTGTTAATTATACTTTTATATACATTAATGGTGTTTTTCGATAATTGGTTGCAGGGGAATTGTTATTTGGTAATTGGATTTTATTTTTGAAATACTATATCCCTAATATATTTGATAAAAAGCCTATGATAATGATTTCACTATGTCATTGGATTTCTAAAGGAACTATTTCATTGTTTGAACTTGGTAATAGATCCCTAAATGATTTGAAGGGTTTTGAAACGATTTTCCTTAATAAACCTACTTGTGGGGTACAAGGTAATCTCCCAAGTTAATATAGTAATGAATACTTGTGGGGTACATGGGAATCCCCTAAGTTAATTAGATAACATGGTCTATGGATTCATGGGAATCCCTTGACCACTAAAAGGTTTTGCTGAGGATAATACTTGCAAGTTTTAGTCGGTATGAGGATACCTCTATCTCATAGAAATGGCTAATACCAATAATAGAATAATGGTTTTGATGGAAATAGTTTTAATTCCGCAATAATGGCAGGTGGTAATAGCCAACCGTAAAGGTGGTGGTCCAATGGACGAACATAAGAAACTTATTTTTCCTGAAATGAGGGGTAGGCAATGGTGAACCTATATAATAATTATGAGGTACACAAGAATCCTCTAAGTACACATATCATATGTATCATGGAGAGTGAAGGTTACATGGGAATACTCGACTCTTATAGTATCTCCACTTTGTGTGGCTACACGTATTGGGGCCCATTCAAGGGGTTACACTGGACCCATATAGCCCGTTGGTGGTTCTAGGATGGCTAAGCTTCACATACCCAAGTTAAATATTTTAAATGCATACTAAACCCGATTTCCTTTCCTGGCATGGTTATATATATATGTATGGTTAGCGTGTATATGGATGGTTTTATCAAATGACATTATTTTATGCTTATCCTAAGTTCTTGCTAGCATTCACCCATTAATCCATCTTCGAGCTGCTATATCCCCATGTAATGTAGGAACCGACTATTCTACTCCTCGTGCATAGTATTCAGACATTCGAGGGTCAATTGTTGATTGAAGTGGTGAACTTCTATCTTTTTGGAAGGCTCTATTTCATAGATGTTATTTCATACTCTTGATTACTTATGGGTATTTATTTTGGCAATGGTTGGGGGCATGTCCCAACTAGATTTTTGTATTCTTTTGGTTAGAGGCTTTTATGGAACTACGATGGGTTGGTATGGGCGAGATCAGTATGGATATTAGCCTTAGTATTGTTATTAGTGTTGGGTCTGACATCAATTGATGGGATTATTGGTTGTTCCATCCTCTTTGACTTTGGGATTACATATAATTATTAATGGATCTTATTTGGTTATGGTCAGATTTATGATTTTGGTTTTGCTTGGTATGGTTTGACGGTTGGTATGGGACGATTGGACTCGATTAGGTTTGTCACGGTGGAGAACCTTTCCCAATGTCTTCATGTAAAATATTACGTTATCTTTTTATATGTTCAAAATTTAAACAATTCTGGGTAGGCGGCAGGAGGTAGGGTTGGGTAATAGGGGTGGTCTCCAGTTTCGGTTGAACTTGGGACACCCATTACGATAAGGCCCCGGGTTGGGTCATGTCAATTATCTGTCAACCGAGGTTTCTACCAGAGAGAATAAAGTTCTAGTTGCCATATCTTCAGCTCTTTCCCTAAAGGGTACTAGCTCTTGTATATGGGGTCAAAACAGTTCCACAAAAGAGACATGGAATATCCCAATCCATGGCATAGATTTATGGAATAACAAGGACACTTAGCTTTAATTCTTTTTATTCTTAGATTACTTAGGACTGAAAAATACATGAAGGGGGCTTCAAATAGGGTTTTATTCTTCTCTTTTCCATTATTTATTTTGTGTATGAACTACATTAATCTTGTTATTGTAAATTAAATTATGAGTGGTTTAAAACCTTTTTTCTAGAGTTAAGGCTATGAACATGATTGTTTAGTGTATGTTCATGTTGGTTAATGCTAATTATTGTATTTGTTTGTTCTTTTTTTCTTCTCTCACTATTTTAAAGATTGACAGACTTTAAAATAGATTTATATAGCTTTTGTAAGCTTGAAAGGAGTAAAATTAGATTAGAACAAACAATGTACAAAATGTGCTTATCTTTCATAAGTAGAGAATCGATTTGTGGTTAGGATAGAAATATACAAAATTTTCCAGGATTGATTCAAACACAAGAAGAAATATAAATGTTTTTCAATTAGTTTCCACATCGACGCTCACAATTCAGTTGTCAAGCTAATTTAAAAGAATATGGTACAATTGTTGCACACTAGCAGGTAATTTACAATCCTATCTCATGAGGATCCAAAAAAACATTTGCAGAACTCTCTCGAGATTAATGACATATTTATTCCCATAGGATTCTCCACTGATAACGTGAGGCTCAATTTTTTTCATTCTCACTTTTGGTAGAAGCAAAGAGATGGCTGAACGAAGAACCTTAAATTTTATCACCACTTGGGATGACCTTACTTGAAAGATCTTCTTTCGATTCTTCCCATCTACTAAGACGACAAGGTGAAGAATGAAATCTTGAGCTTTGAATAGAAATCAAAAGGAAAATTCATATAAAGCATGGGAATGATTCAAGGATCTTCTCAAACTCTGTCCACATCTCCAAAAGTCAAATGTCGGTTTGGCTACACTTTAGTGAGAAGTCTTGACCCGAACACAATTTTTTCTATATTTAGCTATAGTTAGTCAAACATTGAATAATACATACGATGAACTCTACACTCTTCTCAATCGGATTGCACAAAGTAATACTAATTGGCATGGCGATGCATCCAAAAGTTTGGTAAAGTAAACTGCATGTATGATAGAAATTAATAGTTTTACTACGTTGGCTATATCAATGGCAGTTTTTCAAAACCAGGTAATTTGACAGCTTAACAATTTGAGTGTGTCACCTAGGTTAATTCAGCTCAGAAGATGTAGACTTGGTGTCAGATTTATGGAAGCAGTGGTCACTCAATAGATTTATGTGGAGCAAATCAAGAGTTAGTTAATTTTATGAGCAATGCACAAAAAGAAAACCAAAACTATAGGAATGCGTAGAATCATAACTGGAAGAATCCCCCTAACTTCTCATGGAGTAACAATTAGGGAAAACCTGAGTCGTTTTATTTACAATAAGGAAATCAAACAAACACTCAGTCCAGTAATATAGAAGCGGCTGTAAGAAAGATATTGATAAAGCAAATGGATATAG